>NC_045981.1:37002022-37095794 GCF_010909765.2 Amblyraja radiata | reverse complement strand
CCCCGTCACCGCAGCCCAGCGCTCGGCTCGCCTCTCCTCCCCGGCACCCCCTCCGCCTCACGCTCCCTCTCCCTCTACTCCCCACGCTCCTTCTCCCCCCTCCACTCTCCCCCCTCATGCTCTCTCCCCCCTCCCAGATGGCAGCAGCAGCCTGGCACAGTCTGCCATGTCCATGGCCTCCTCACAGTTCAGCATGGACACCATGTCCTCCTTGTCCGGCTCGTCGCTGCCGCAGGGACCAGCGAGCCCCGAGGAGGGACTGACGGAGGCTTCGGCTGAGGAGGAAGGGAACGAACGGGAGGTGAGTTGCACAAACAGGCCCTTCGGCCCATCATGTCCGTGCTCATCTCCTGTCTGCGCATGATCCATATCCACAGATGTTTCACAAAGTGCTGGAGTTACAGCGGGCCAGGCAGCATCTCTGGAGAACGTAGATAGGTGGCGTTTCAGGACGAGACCCTTCTTCAGACTGTCCCACTGAGTTACTCCAACATTTTGTGTCTATCTTCAGTATAAACCAGCAACTGCAGTTCCTTCCTGCACAACCCTGCACATTCCCACGCCACCACCCTCTGTATAGCAATGTTACAAAATTTTGAGATTTTAAAAATCAAGTCTTTAATTTATCCCATCAGATAAAGCATAAAAAGAAGTTTAATTTGACACCTAATTCACTTTCATATCTTCAGTATTAAAAAAGTTATGGCCATTGTCATACTCGGAAATTGGCATCTTGTTCCCTATTGCTTTTTCATTGACTTAACACAAAAGCTGTGATCGAGAACATTTAAAATCCCATAACTTTCTTAAAAATTAAGGGAACTGAAAGAAATTTTCAGTTATTGTAGATTGAAGCATTCTGAAACAAATATGAAACAATCTTACTTAGATGACTTGAAATTAAAGCATATAATTAGTTAGTTACCCAATTGTAGCTAATTACAAAATTCAATTACTAGATCTAAACATCTATCCATTTCTTAAGAATAGATTAACATTTTTAAATAACCTAACTGTCCAAATAACATTCACACAAGAATCCCGAATATAACATAATTTTTAAATCTCATTGTCATGGGTTTATAGGCCATGGAAGGAATTTAATGTTTAATACCTGTAAATCAATGGCCATTTAAATCAACTTGCCTGTGGGATTTTCTGGAACGGGACCATTTGGAATGTTGCGGTTGCGGTGATTTTAGTCCCCATATCGGCAGCAAAGAACTGCCGGTTCTTCAGGGGGGAAAATCACCATTTCGCAACTTAAAATGTGAATTAAATGCATCTTAAGAAACACTTTTATACATAAAAATAAACTACTTTCTTTTACCTGTCACCTACATAAAATCCGGCCCCGTTGTCGGCATTGACGGCTTCAGAAGCTGATTTTAAAATCACTCCAACGATTAACTTGTCGGGCAAATATTTTTTAAAAACACACAGAACGGCCGTCGGAACGATTCTTTAGCAATATCTTGCACTCCAACAAATATAACCCAGGACCAAGTCAGAAAAAAAACGCATTTTAACCCGCCCCCCCCCCCCCTCAAACGCGCCAAAATCGCGCACACGGCCAGTGGCAGAATTACAGCGCCACTGAAGGTAAGTATTGTAACATACCCACTCCCACAATAGCAAGAATGTCCTTCCTCAAATTTGGGGACCAAAACTGTACACAATACTCCAGGTGTGGTCTCACTAGGGTTATACAATATTAATTTGCTCCTTTTACACCATAACCACCCTATCTACTGACGCATAGCCCCCAACTTGCAGTCACATCTAGAGAGGGGGCGGGGGGGGCGGGGGTAGAGAGTTAGGGCAGAGAGAGAAGGGGCAGAGACAGAGACAGAGACACAGAGAGAGGGGCAAGAGGGAGAGGGGGGTGGAGAGGAGGAGAAGAGGGAGGGTGGGTGAGGGGGGAAAGGTGGGGGTGGAGGGGAGGAGAGAGAGAGGATGAGAGTGAGGGGGAGAGAGGGGAGAGAGAGAGAGAGAGAGAGTGCCTTTTTATTTCAACCCAAACCCCCCAAACAACCATTTGCAGGCAGTGCTTTTTTACTTTAACAATATTTTCATTTTCAAACCACATTAAGGGTACTTACTCACAGTAGTGTGGACATGTGTTCAGTGTTATTCACAGCTCAGAAAAACGTGACCCTCTGCCTTCCTCCATCTTGAAGAGACTGAATGAGGCACACCACTTCCTGGTTATATAGTCCCTCCCCCTTGCCGCCAGCGGGGGCAGCAGAGAGAATGGGGAATTTTGTAAAATCATTAATATCTCTGTCATTTTTCATCGACTGGAAAAATCCTCGGCACACATGCGGCGGAGGGGGGCTCTGAGCGAGGTGGCTAAAAATGACGGCCGTAGGTGGCGGCGTTCTCTCGGAAATCGCAGCGCAGATCGCCAAAACCGGTCAAGAACAGACTTTTAGTAATATAGATAGTTAAGTGTTTAAAAGAGAACTTATATATATAAAAACAAAAAGACAAAAAACAAAAAAACAAAACTCCCTAAACTAAAAAAAAAGCAAAACAGAATCTGGGCTGCAAAGAATTTCAACAATTTAATTCACTGTTTGTCGTCAAGTCCGTTCCACCGTATAAAAGTAAAATAATTATTATAACGGTTGGAGAGGGGACAATTTATGTCGTATGAAAATGTTGAATAAATCTTCCCCAAGTCCTATCAAATGTAACCAAGGGTTCAACAACGTCACTCCTGATTTATTCAAAATTTAAACATGATATTGTTTCAGAGTACCAATGGAGTGTGGTCGAGGATTAGAGTCTTTCCATTTAAATAAAATAGATCTTCTGGCAATTAATGTGGTAAAAGCAATCAGCTGATGGGCAGAACGGGACAGATGAATATAATCGAATGTCGCTTGGAGTGCATACTGTCGTTGTGTCCTTGGGCAAGACACTTCACCCACCTTTGCCTGTGTGTGAATGTATGTGAATGTGTGTGAGTGGTTGGTGGTGGTCGGAGGGGTCGTAGGCGCAGATTGGCAGCCACGCTTCCGTCAGTCTGCCCCAGGGCAGCTGTGGCTACAGAAGTAGCTTACCACCACCGAGTGTGACTGAGGAGTGAATGAATAATGCGATGTAAAGCGCCTTGAGTATTAGAAAGGCGCTATATAAATCCCAGCCATTATTATTATTATTATAATCTAACATTGGTAGCCCAAAAATTGCAGTAATAGGATGAGGTCGTAAATCAATACATAAAACTACAGAAATAGTGTCAAAAATGTCTTTCCAATATTTTTCCAAAAGTGGGCAGGACCAAAACATATGAGTCAATGAGGCCTCTTCAGAATTACATCTGTCACAGGTAGGATTTATATGACCATAAAAACAAGCTAACTTATCTTTTGACATATGAGCTCTGTGAACCACCTTGAATTGTATCAAAGCGTGTCTTGCACACATTGAGGAAGTATTAACTAATTGAAGAATCCTCTCCCATTTCTCTATAGATAAAGAAATTTGAAGTTCTCTTTCCCAGTCATTATTAATTTTATCAAATGTATCTTTTTTAAATTTCAAAAGCAACTCATAAAAGTCATTATTAAGCCTTTCTGATAAGGGTTCAAATGTAAAAAAAATTCCAAGATACTGGTTTGATGTGGTAGTGGAATAAAAAAGGTAGACTAGCCCTAAAAAAATGTCTAATTTGTAAATATCTTACCTTTCTGATAAGGGTTCAAATGTAATTTTTTTCCCCAAGATTTCGGTTTGATGTGGTAACGGAAAAAAGGGGTAGAGTAGCCTTCAAAAAATGTCTAATATGTAAATATCTAAAGAAATGTGAGTTAGGTAGATTATATTTATTGGAGAGTTTTTCAAAGGACATAAAACAACCATCCAAAAACAAATCACGAAAAGCTGCTAATCCCTTCCTCTTCCATTAACAGAAAGACTTGATCAGTACTAGAAGGTTGGAAGAAAAAAATTAGATATGATAGGATTCGGTAAGATAAAATCATTCAATCCAAAAAACTTATGAAATTGAAACCATATTCGGAATGTATGTCTTATTATTGGGTTAAACGTATATTTATTCAATCTCGTAATTGTAAAAGGTAACGAGGCCCCTAGAATAGAAGCCAATGATAGCCCTTGCATAGAATCATGTTCAAGACTTATCCATCCTGGGCATTCGGTATCTTCTAAATCTTTTGTCCAAAACGTTAGATAGCAAGCATTAACTGCCCAATAGTAGAATCTAAGGTTCGGCAGTGCCAAACCACCGTCTTTTTTTTTATTTCTGTAAGTATTTTTTACTTAGTCTGGGATTTTTACTCTGCCATATATATAAGGAAATTGTGTCAATAATATCAAAGAAAGATTTAGCAATAAAAATCATCTGAAATAAATATAAAAATTTAGGTAAGATAAACATTTTAATAGCATTGATTCGGCCTATTAAAGATAAGGACATTGGTGACCAATAATACACTGGTGTTTGATATGGTCAATTAAAGGCATAAAATTGGCTTTAAATAAATCCAAGTGTTTCTTGGTGATCTTAATGCCTAAATAAGTAAAACATTCGGTAGTCAATCTAAATGGAAACTGTCCATAATTTGAAATTAGATTGGTTAATGGAAAAAGCTCACTCTTATTAAGATTTAGTTTATAACCAGAAAAACTACTAAATTGATTAAGTAGATCTACTATAGATTTCTCAGGGTTAGAGATGAATAATAACACATCATCTGCATAAAGAGATAGCTTATGTGTCTTATTCCCACGGACAATACCAGAAATATTAGGGGATTCCCTAATAGCGGTGGCCAAAGGTTCCAAAACGATAACATAGAAAAATAGAAACATAGAAACTAGGTGCAGGAGTAGGCCATTCGGCCCTTCGAGCCTGCACCGCCATTCAATATGATCATGGCTGATCATCCAACTCAGTATCCTGTACCTGCCTTCTCTCCATACCCCCTGATCCCTTTAGCCACAAGGGCCACATCTAACTCCCTCTTAAATATAGCCAACGAACTGGCCTCAACTACCTTCTGTGGCAGAGAATTCCAGAGATTCACCACGCTCTGTGTGAAAAATGTTTTCCTCATCTCGGTCCTAAAAGATTTCCCTCTTATCCTTAAACTGTGACCCTTTGTTCTGGACTTCCCCAACATCGGGAACAATCTTCCTGCATCTAGCCTGTCCAACCCCTTAAGAATTTTGTAAGTTTCTATAAGATCCCCTCTCAATCTTCTAAATTCTAGCGAGTACAAACCGAGTCTATCCAGTCTTTCTTCATATGAAAGTCCTGACATCCCAGGAATCAGTCTGGTGAACCTTCTCTGTACTCCCTCTATGACAAGAATGTCTTTCCTCAGATTAGGAACAGTAAAGGACTTAAAGGACAGCCCTGTCTAGTACCACAAAAGAGCCTGAAAAAAGGGGATCTCTGATTATTGCTAAGTACAGAAGCCTGAGGTATATGATATATCAGCTTGATCCAATAAATACATTTTGGACCAATCTTAAATTTTTCAAGTGTATTGAATAAGTATTCCCAAACTACTCTATCAAACGCTTTCTCAGCATCAAGTGAAATGACACATTCTGAAGTTTATTTGACACTGTATATACGATATTCATTGATCTCCTAACGTTAAAGTATGAGTAACGATTTTTAATAAAACCTGTCTGATGTTCACAAACATTTTGCGGTAATGGGTTCATCTAACAACAGAGATTCATTATGTGGTAAATTTGGCAAGTTCAGTTTCTTTAAAAACTCATGCATTATATTGGAATCAGTAGGAAATTCTGATTGGTATAGGGAGGTATAAAATTCCTGAAAGGATTGATTAATTTCATCATGGTCTACAGTCAATGTACCATCCCGTTTACACACTTTAATAATCTGACGTTTGGCTGACACAGCTTTCAACTGATTGGCGAGTAATTTGCCAGATTTATCACCATGTATATAAAATTGACTTTTGGTTTTAAGTAACTGATTCTCAATCGGTGATACTAATAACAAATCATGTCTTAATTGAAGTTCAACTCTATTCTTACAGAGTTCTAGACTAGGAGCTTTTGAATATTTGTTATCAATTTCTTTAATCTCATCAGCCAACATATGTATTTCATTTTGAGTTTGGTTTTTTTATCCCGCGGAGTATGAAATAATTTGTCCACGAATATATGCATTAAAAGCAACCCAGACTACACCATTGGATATTTCTTCAGTAGAATTTGTTAAGAAGAAAAAAGCAATCTGATCTTTAATAAAATTAACAAAATTTAGATCTTGAAGCAGAGTAGCATTAAATCGCCATTCTTTAGCACTAAACTTGGAATCAGGTAGTTTAATTGATAGTTTCAATGGTGCATGATCAGAAATAGCAATTGCATCATACTCACACGCAGTGACCGATGAAACTAGCCGAGAATCTATCATAAAGTAGTCAATCCTAGAGTAGCTATGATATACATGAGAGAAAAAATAAAATTCTTTGTCATTTGGGTGTAAGAATCTCCAGGCTTCTAACATTCCAGAGTCAAGTTAACAGGGCCGGCCCTAGGCCGATTGGACCGATTTTTCCAAATTGGGCCCAATCAGTAAAGTGGTTACTGATGTTACAAACGGTTATAAATGAATATAATTTCAAAGTGAAATAGGAGATTTCCGTGGAAAGAATATTTAACCAGAATATAAGGTGAGGTCGCTGCAAAATGCTCACTTAAAACAATACGCCGTCAACTCAGGATTGTTTCTTAGCCCTCTGACAGGTGTTTCAATCTAAACTCGTAGCTCGCTGTTAATCGATTCATAGCTATTAATTTTCATTACTGGTCCATATCGAACTTCTCCAAATGTAAACGCTTCAAGTTACGTTTCATGTGTGGTGGTAAGGGGGGGGGGGGGGGGGGGGTGCTAGGATAAAATACCATATATTTGCATTTATAAAGCGATCCTGCTGCGAAATTTCTGTCGTATTTTGTTGTATTTTATTTCAAAGTGGGAAATGGAAGATAGGGACAGAGATGCTACACAGAGATTTTGATAGGAAGGAAACGTTACAGCTGCTGAGTAAAAGATTAGTCAAATGGTAGGTTCAATGAAGATCGGGCGAGGGGGATTGGGGGTGGGGGAAAAGTATCTATAGCTTGGGACTTGCCTAAATGAGTACTGAGATGGATTATCATTCCACACCAAATTTCTTAGACAATAATACATTTTATGCAATTATAACAACATTTTGTGGGATATGGATCAACCTATGGTACATGCTCGTAAATTAGTAAAACAAATGTTCTTTAAGTACTGTTGTTTCTGGGATGGGATTACTGATAACAAATGCATTCTATATTTTGTCATAATGTGGCTGAATGTGGCATATTTTGTGATATTTATTGAGATAGAAAGATACAACTGAGTCTGGGCAAGATATTACCTTGCAACATTCTGTATGTCTGATATATATTGTGAGATGGAACTCAGAAATTATGGGAGAATTACATTAAACTACAATTCAAAGGTAATGAATATACAGAGTATTCTTATTTCCATCATGAACATACAATAGTGATATAGGACACCAGGTCCTACTACGGTAAACTCACGAGCTACTACGGTATGACTACGTTAAAAGTATCAAATTTTTACATCCTGAGTATATTTTACATGTGGACATTTTTCAACATGTTGAAAAATCTTCACGAGTTACCACGTTTCCCGAGTACCTGCCGTTAGCGCAAAGAAATGGCATGTTGGCCTTTATAACAAGAGGAATCGAATATAGGAGCAAAGAGGTCCTTCTGCAGTTGTACAGAGTTCTAGTGAGACCGCACCTAGAGTATTGTGTGCAGTTTTGGTCCCCTAATTTGAGGAGAGACATTCTTGTTATTGAGGGAGTGTAGTGTAGGTTTACAAGGTTAATTCCTGGGATGGCGGGACTGTCATATGCTGAAAGAATGGAGCAGCTGGGCTTGTACACTTTGAAGTTTAGGAGGATGAGAGGGTATCTCATTGAAACATATAAGATTTATTAAGGGCTTGGACACGCTAGAGGCAGGAAACATGTTCCCGATGTTGGCGAAGTCCAGAACCAAGGGCCATAGTTTAAGAATAAGGGGTAAGTCATTTAGAACGGAGATGAGGAAACACTTTTTCTCAGAGAAAACTCGGGAGAGCTCTTGGGTGAACTCACACAGTGGGACAGGGCTTCACACCCGCTGAGTTTCTCCAGCATTTTTGTCTACCTTCGATTTTCCAGCATCTACAGTTCCTTCTTAGACGTTTTGTGGTGATGGCTGCAGTTGCGGTTCCTTTCTGTTGGGGGGGGGGGGGGAGGGAGAGTGTTCTGGCCCGTAGCGGCTACTGATAAGTGATACGTTCACTCCGCGGGTGCTGCCTTGCCCGCTGAGTTCCTCCAGCACTCTGTGTTCTTTGTTTGGCTCTGAAGTTGAAGGTGGACCCCCCTGTGTCTACCTTCAACTCCCTGTCTGTGGTGGCTCAGCGGGACGGGCAGGGGCTCTGGGGAGAGGGTTGCGGTTCTGGTCGAGACCCTTCTTCAGACAATCACAAATACTCCCACCGACGAGAGTTCAGTTCAGTCTGAGGAAGGGTCTTCTCTCCAGAGTCGCTGCGCTGCCTGTCCTGCTGAGCTACTCAAGCTTTTGTCTATCTTCAATTTCAGAGTTAGATAAAATTGCAGACTTGATTTTTAAAATCTCAAAATTTTGTAACATTGCTAGAAAATGTACCTGCATCTTGGAGACCGAAGGTTAGGTTGTTAGCCAAGAAGGATAGACTTTGTTATCCCTCAGTGCAGCAACATCAAGAATGATGTTGCTGTACTGAGATATAGCCAAGTCTATCCCTTATTGCTAGCAGTTGATGGGAAGCAGCTGTAAAGTGGGAAGCGGCTGAAAAAGGACAGCTCTGCTGGGGGGATGGGGGGGGGGGGGTTCCTTTCACAGCGTGTGGGTAGCCTGTCCAGGGGTAAAGTTGCGGGGAGGGTAGGAGGGTTGAGATGGAGGGGGTCGGCCGGGGATCATCCAGCTCAAGAACGGGTCAGCGGGCGATGGATAACAGGCAAGCGGGCGATGGAGCTTACTCCATATGTCAAGGCGAGTAACCTCAATTGATCCCTTGAAGGCGCTGAGATGGCAGTCGGTTCCGCTGTCCGGTGATGGAGGCCGCTCGTAGCCACGCGAGCTGCTTCCCTCCCCGGCCACAATGCGGTGGCGCCCGGAGTGCCGCGGCAGCAGTGAGTGAGTGTTACAGACATGAACCCGAACCCCAACTCATCGCTCCTTCCCTCCTCGCAACTTTACCCCTGGCTAGACCACCCACACGCTGTGAAAGGAACTCTTCCCCGAATTGTCATGTTACTCACGACACGTGACTCATTTATAATTATTTATTTATATTTCTACGAAAATTTTTCCCAATTGGGCCCCGCACCTCCTAAGGCCGGCCCTGCAAGTTAAAAAGAATTGATAAAACTAGCGGATTTATTTGGAAGCACATGATCAGATGCAGATCTGTCCATCGAGGGGTTCAAACAGCAGTTAAAATCTCCACCCATTATTAAAAAGTGTTCATTTAAATTAGGAAAGGATGCGATTAACTGTTTAAAAAACTCAGGGTGATCAATATTAGGTGCGTAAACATTCACCATAACAACATCTTGGTTATGAAGAACACCAGTAATCACCAAAAATCTACCATATGGATCAGAAATTGTTTCATAATGAACAAACGGAATTGAGGAGTCAATAAAAATAGAGACTCCTTTCACCTTAGCCTGTGAATATGAATGAAACTGCTGTCCTTGCCTTACATGAGTTTCCTGAACAAAGATAATCTGAGCATTTAGTCTACAAAGAACTTTTTTTTAAATGTTTCATCTTAATGGGATGGTTCAGACCATTCACATTCCATGAAAGGAACTTTATCCATATTGTTTGTAAAAATCATGTGGAATGTAAAGGGTTAACTTCTTAAAGCATAACATTTCATGATACTGGAAGGAGAAGAATCTAAGGCGGAGCCAGAAGTGACAAAGTTTACGCTCCCTTCTCCATTTTCCTAGTTACATCTTCAAAAAATTCCAGAAGATTAGTCAAGCATGATTTCCCCTTTGTAAATCCATACTGACTCGGCCCAATCCTGTCACTGCTATCCAAATGTTCGGCTATCTCATCTTTTATGAGATAGCCGATGTCAGGTTAACTGGTCTATAATTCCCTGTTTTCTCTCTCCCGCCTTTCTTAAAAAGTGGGATAACATTAGCTACCCTCCAATCCACAGGAACTGATCCTGAATCTATAGAACATTGGAAAATTATCACCAATGCATCCACGATTTCTAGAGCCACTTCCTTAAGTACCCTGGGATGCAAACCATCAGGCCTGAACTATCATGGCCTGAACAATGCCAAAACTGTACACGATAGCTCTACAATTTTTGGACCACCTTACTCACTTGGATTGTGGTGTGTTTTTATCAAGTTTTGTTCAGATTGATATTTTACAAGTTATTCACATTTTTAACTTTACAAAATCCAGTTTGAGAAAGAATCAGCAGTGGCAGTTACACCTATGACATCACAATGGGATATCATTTACATTACCTGCCCGTGAGCAGTTCCAGCCCACAATTACATCACAATGGGAGCAGCACCTTACTCACAATTATCTTGTGTTTTTATCAAGCTTCGTTCAGATTAATGTTATATTTTACAAGTTGTTGACATTTTTAACTTTACAAAATCCCATTTTGAGAAATATTTCTTCCATCTGCACTGGCAGTTACAGCTTTGACGTCACAATGGGATTGTATCCCTGCCTACTACAATGTTGCTGTCCCAGGACACTGAGTCCTGTCAGCCCCAGCAAGTGCAATTGCCTTTTATTTTTATGTTTAACATGAGGGAGGGTGAATAAGGGGAAATGAGCCACCCCTGCACAGTTGGGGGCTATGGGTGAGTGGTGGAATATTGCGTTGGGGGAACGGGTTGCGTTGGGGGACCAGGCCTCCCGTGTGACATGGACTCAACGGGTCCCACTTAGTCTAGTCTTCTTTAAACGTTGCCGTCTCACATCCCTGACCTCAGATCCAGTAGCCAGGCAGCGTTCTTGTACAATTACAGGGACTTGCTGCTCGGGTCTGAGTCGTCACTGACCAGCGCACAACTCCCCCCCCCCCCCCCCCCCCCCCCCCCCCCCCCGCACCTCATCACACTGCGGGTTCACTGGGGCTTCAGGAATCATCCCCTCCCCTTTCCCAGACTCACCCTGACCACAACCCCCCCGTCCGTTCCCCCCCCCCCCCGGCCTTGACCCACGTGAAACTGCAGCCGACCCACGCACGCCCACCTCCACAGCCCAGACAAACGCAGGGACGTGCGGGGAGAGGTGGGAGAGGGGCGGGGGGGAGGGGAGGGGAGATGGGGAGGAGCGGGGGAGAGGGGTTGGGGACGGGGGGGGTGTGGGGAAGGGTTGTGGTCCAGGTTTGGTATGGGCTGGGATGACAGGGTGGTAAGGGGAGGGGGGGGGGGGTATAGAGTGGTGAGAGATGGAAGGATGGGGGGAGATAGCGAGGGGGGGTGTGATTGAGGGGGTGTACCAACCCTGCCGTTGCCCCCACAGACCCCGCCAGTGCAGGAGATGCCAGCTGTGGGCACCGAGCACAGAGACTCTGAGGTACGGGGGGGGGGGGGGTGAGGATGGAGGGGGCGGTAAAGGGTAAGGGAGTGTGGGTGTCGGGGGGGAGTCGCGGTGAGGGGGGGAGTCGGGGCAGGGGGGGAGTCGGGGCAGGGGGGGATCTGGGCAGGGGGAGTTGAGGATGGGGGGATGTCGGTGGGAGGGGTTTGTGGCGGGGGGTGTATTGGGGGGTTTGTGGTGGAGGGTTCACGGCAGTAACCGCGTGTCCGTGTTTCCAGGGGAACGCCGTTGCCGAGGAGCGAGCAGGAGTCGCCGAGCACGAGTCCGGTGACCACGGTAACCTCTCACCTCTCACCCCTGCTCCGTGGTGTCCGTGTTCCGGGCTCCGTGACCTACCATGCACCCACTGAGGTGCAGCCTCGACCCCTCACCCTCTCCGGCAACTGCCCCCCATTGCCCACTGACCCCTCACCCTCTCTGCCCACTGCCCCTCTCTGCCCACTGCCCCCCACTGCCCACTGACCACTCACCCTCTCTGACCACTCACCCTCTCTGCCCACTGCTGCCCACTGCCCACTGCCCACTGCCCACTGCCCACTGACCCCTCACCCTCTCTGCCCACTGCCGCCCACTACCCACCGTCCCCCACTGCCCACTGACCCTCCACTGCCCACTGACCCCTCATCCTCATTGCTCACTGACCCTCTCCGGCCACTGACTGGTCCGTGCCGTCCGCAGGGTGGTGGGACCGGACCGCTGACTTCCCCGTGAGTGACAACAACAACCAGCTGGAGGGTCTGGACAACGACCCCTGCACAGAGGTCACCGCGCCAGGTGAGGGGGGTCCCCGTGACCCCGGCCCCACACTCACCTGACCCCCAGGGCACTCGGGGAGGGGGTGTGTCCCCAGTGTAGGGGGTGTGGGGGGAGGGGAGGGGTGGGGGTGTGGGTGGATGGGGCGAGAGAGGGGAGGGGTGGGGTGTGGGGGGAGGGTGTGTGTCCCCAGTGTAGGGGGTGTGGGGGGAGGGGAGAGGTGGGGTGTGGGGGGAGGGGGTGTGTCCCCAGTGTTGGGGGTGTGGGGGGAGTGGCAGGAGTGAGAGAGGGGGTGCTTGGGGAGGGGAGGAGCTGGGGAGGGTAGGGGGTGCGGGGAGTTTATCCACAGGATGGGGGGGCTGTTACTTTACTGAAGTCTCTCCCCCCCCCAGGAACGGCGGGCGGTGAGGACGGACGGGGCCTGTGGACCCCCACCCCCGGGGGCACTGAGCCCCGTGAAGACTCCCCCTCTCAATACACCCCCCTGACCCTGTGACACCCGGCAATGTGAGGAGACCCATCCCAGAGGGCATCAACGGCCAGAGCTGCTCCCCCTCTGATTGCCCCCTACCCTCAGTCCTGTTCCCCTCTCCCTCACCCCTCTCTGTGGCTGCCAGTCCCTCACTCCCCCCTCCCCACCCCCTCTATGCTCCTCCCCCCTCTATCGACCCCTCCCCCTCTATCCACCCCTCCCCCCTCTATCCCTCCCTCCTCCCCCCTCTATCCCCGCTCCCTCCTCCATCTACATATCCCCCTCCCCCCCTCTCTATCCCCCTCTATCCACCCCTCTATACACCCCCCCCCCCTCTATCCCCCCTCCCCCTCCCTCCTGTGGGCCCCTGATTGTCCCATTAGTCACTGGGCTGACATCCATGTGTCGGGCTTTGGGCGCGTAGAGGAATAAATGTATCCGTGTACAAGCCGTGTGTGTGCTGTGATTATTGTCTCACAACTCCCGTGTTGCAGTGACCCCTGTAACACCTGACCCCGGGTGACCTTGGGGTGAACACTGGGATAAAGCCGGCTCCACCAGGGGTCTGTTTGTATTCCCCATATCCCTTGATTCCATTAACCCTAAGAGCTAAATCTTTTCTTTTAAAATCTTTTTATTCGTTTTTTTCAAAAACAAAAACAAAACAAAAAGAATAATGCTAAACATAACAATGATATTGATACATAGGGATCAGGGTTACACCTGTGTCTAAATACACATTGAGTATAGACCCCCCGGTCTCTATGTAAATATAGTTAAGTGTTTAAAAGAGAACTTGTATATATAAAAACAAAAAGGTAAAAAGAAAAAAAGAGAAAAAAAAGAAAAACAAAACTCCCTAAACTAGAAAAAAAAACAAAACAGAATCTGGGCTGCAAAGAATTTCAACAATTTAAGTCCCTGTTTGTCGTCAAGTCCGTTCCACCGTATAAAAGTAAAATAATTATTATAACGGTTGGAGAGGGGACAATTTATGTCGTATGAAAGTGTTGAACAAATCTTCCCCAAGTCCTATCAAATTTAACCAAGGGTTCAACAACGTCACTCCAGATTTTTTCTAAATTTAAACATGATATTGTTTCAGAGTACCAATAGAGTGTGGTCGAGGATTAGAGTCTTTCCATTTAAATAAAATAGATCTTCTGGCAATTAATGTGGTAAAAGCAATCAGCTGATGGGCAGAACGGGACAGATGAATATAATCGAATGCCGCTTGGAGTGCATACTGTCGTTGTGTCCTTGGGCAAGACACTTCACCCACCTTTGCCTGTGTGTGAATGTGGGTGAGTGATTGGTGGTGGTCGGAGGGGCCGTAGGCGCAGATTGGCAGCCACGCTTCCGTCAGTCTGCCCCAGGGCAGCTGTGGCTACAGAAGTAGCTTACCACCACCGAGTGTGACTGAGGAGTGAATGAATAATGCGATGTAAAGCGCCTTGAGTATTAGAAAGGCGCTATATAAATCCCATCCATTATTATTATTATTATAATCTAACATTGGTAGCCCAAAAATTGCAGTAATAGGATGAGGTCGTAAATCAATACATAAAACTACAGAAATAGTGTCAAAAATGTCTTTCCAATATTTTTCCAAAAGTGGGCAAGACCAAAACATATGAGTCAATGAGGCCACTTCAGAATTACATCTGTCACAGGTAGGATTTATGTGACCATAAAAACAAGCTAACTTATCTTTTGACATATGAGCTCTGTGAACCACCTTGAATTGTATCAAAGCGTGTCTTGCACACATTGAGGAAGTATTAACTAATTGAAGAATCCTCTCCCATTTCTCTATAGATAAAGACATTTGAAGTTCTCTTTCCCAGTCATTATTAATTTTATCAAATGTATCTATTTGTGATTTCAAAATCAACTCATAAATAGTCGTTATTAAACCTTTCTGATAAGGGTTCAAATGTAATTTTTTTTCCAAGATTTTGGTTTGATGTGGTAACGGAAAAAAGGGGTAGAGTAGCCTTCAAAAAATGACTAATATGTAAATATCTAAAGAAATGTGAGTTAGGTAGATTATATTTATTGGAGAGTTTTTCAAAGGACATAAAACAACCATCCAAAAACAAATCACGAAAAGCTGCTAATCCCTTCCTCTTCCATTAACAGAAAGACTTGATCAGTACTAGAAGGTTGGAAGAAAAAATTAGATATGATAGGATTCGGTAAGATAAAATCATTCAATCCAAAAAACTTACGAAATTGAAACCATATTCGGAATGTATGTCTTATTATTGGGTTAAACATATATTTATTCAATCTCGTAATTGTAAAAGATAATGAGGCCCCTAGAATAGAAGCCAATGATAGCCCTTGCATAGAATCATGTTCAAGACTTATCCATCCTGGGCATTCGGTATCTTCTAAATCTTTTGTCCAAAACGTTAGATAGCGAGCATTACCAGCCCAATAGTAGAATCTAAGGTTCGGCAGTGCCAAACCACTGTCTATTTTAGATTTCTGTAAGTATTTTTTACTTAGTCTGGGATTTTTATTCTGCCATATATATGAAGAAATTTTGGAGTCAATAATATTAAAGAAAGATTTAGCAATAAAAATTGGTATCGTCTGAAATAAGTACAAAAGTTCAGGTAGGATAAACATGTTAATAGCATTGATTCGGCCGATTAAAGATAAGGACATTGGTGACCATTTAGTGAATTGTTGTTTGATATGATCAATTAGAGACGTAAAATTGGCTTTAAATAGATTCTTGTGTTTCTTGGTAATCTTAATGCCTAAATAAGTAAAACATTCGGTAGTCAATCTAAATGGAAACTGTACATAATTCGAAATTAGATTGTTTAATGGAAAAAGCTCACTCTTACTAAGATTTAGTTTATACCCAGAAAAACTACTAAATTGATTGAGTAATGCTACTATTCCCGGAATAGATTTCTCAGGGTTAGAGATGAATAATGACAGATCATCTGCATAAAGAGATAGCTTATGTGTCATATTCCCACGGACAATACCAAAAATATTAGGGGATTCCCTAATAGCGGTGGCCAAAGGTTCCAAAGCGATATCAAACAGTAAAGGACTTAAAGGACAGCCATGTCTAGTACCTCGAAAGAGCCTGAAAAAAGGGATCTCTGATTATTGTTAAGTACAGAAGGTATATAATATATCAGCTTGATCCAAAAGATAAATTTTGAACCAATCTTAAATTTTTCAAGTGTATTGAATAAGTATTCCCAGGCTACTCTATCAAACGCCTTCTCAGCACCAAGTGAAATGACACATTCTGGTGTTTTATATTACGCTGTATATACAATATTCATTAATCTCCTAACATTAAAGTATGAGTAACGATTTTTAATAAAACCTGTCGGATCTTCAGAAATTATTTGCGGTAAAATATTTTCCAATCTCATAGCTAATATTTTGGAAAGAATTTTGGAATCTACATTTAACAGTGATATAGGTCTATATGATGTCACTTCAGTAGGATCTTTGTCTTTTTTAAGAATTAAAGAAATAGATGCTTCATAAAAGGATTGTGGTAATATATTCATTAAAAAGGCTTCTTTAAAAACCTTGCATAGCCAGGGAGATAATAAACGAGAAATACTTTAAAAATTCCACTGTAAACCCATCTAAACCGGGAGCTTTACCAGAATTCATCGAAAGGATTGCTTTCTGTATTTCTTCCTCCATGATGGGTTCATCTAACAACAGAGACTCATTATGTGGTAAATTTGGCGTTCAGTTTCTTTAACAACTCATGCATTATATTGGAATCAGTAGGAAATTCTGATTGGTAAGGGAGGTATAAAATTCCTGAAAGGTTTGATTAATTTCATCATGGTCTACAGTCAATGTACCATCCCGTTTACTCACTTTAATAATCTGACGTTTGGCTGACACAGCTTTCAACTGATTGGCGAGTAATTTGCCAGATTTATCGCCATGTATATAAAATTGACTTTTGGTTTTAAGTAGCTGATTCTCAATCGGTGATACTAATAACAAATCATGTCTCAATTGAAGTTCAACTCTATTCTTATAGAGCTCTAGACTAGGAGCTTTTGAATATTTGTTATCAATTTCTTTAATCTCATCAGCCAACATATGTATTTCATTTTGAGTTTGGTTTTTTTATCCCGCGGAGTATGAAATAATTTGT
Organism: Amblyraja radiata; assembly: GCF_010909765.2. Classification (NCBI taxonomy): domain Eukaryota; kingdom Metazoa; phylum Chordata; class Chondrichthyes; order Rajiformes; family Rajidae; genus Amblyraja; species Amblyraja radiata. The sequence goes on along the minus strand of NC_045981.1, from coordinate 37,078,698 downwards.
CCACGAATATATGCATTAAAAGCAACCCAGACTACACCATTGGATATTTCTTCAGTGGAGTTTGTTAAGAAGAAAAAAGCAATCTGATCTTTAATAAAATTAACAAAATTTAGATCTTGAAGCAGAGTAGCATTAAATGGCCATTGTTTAGCACTAACAAATCAGGTAGTTTAATAGTTTCAATGGTGCATGATCAGAAATAGCAATAGCATCGTACTCACACGCAGTGGCCGATGAAACTAGCCGAGAATCTATCATAAAGTAGTCAATCCTAGAGTAGCTATGATATACATGAGAGAAAAAATAAAATTCTTTGTCATTTGGGTGTAAGAATCTCCAGACTTCTAACATTCCAGAGTCAAGTTAACAGGGCCGGCCCTAGGCCGATTGGACCGATTTTTCCAAATTGGGCCCAATCAGTAAAGTGGTTACTGATGTTACAAACGGTTATAAATGAATATAATTTCAAAGTGAAATAGGAGATTTCCGTGGAAAAAATATTTAACCAGAATATAAGGTGAGGTCGCTGCAAAATGCTCACTTAAAACAATACGCCGTCAACTCAGGATTGTTTCTTAGCCCTCTGACAGGTGTTTCAATCTAACCTCGTAGCTCGCTGTTAATCGATTCATAGCTATTAATTTTAATAGCAATTGCATCATACTCACACGCAGTGACCGATGAAACTAGCCGAGAATCTATTATAAAGTAGTCAATCCTAGAGTAACTATGATATACATGAGAGAAAAAATAAAATTCTTTGTTATTTGGGTGTAAGAATCTCCAGACCTAACATTCCAGAGTCAAGTAAAAAAGAATTGATAAAACTAGCTGATTTATTTGGAAGCACATGATCAGATGCAGATCTGTCCAAACAGCAGTTAAAATCTCCACCCATTATCAAAAGATGTTTATTTAAATTAAGGAAAGGATGCGATTAGCTGTTTAAAAAACTCAGGGTGATCAATATTAGGTGCATAAACATTCACCATAACAACGTTTTGGTTATGAAGAACACCAGTGATCATCAAAAATGTACCATTTGGATCTGAAATTGTTTCATAATGAACAAACAAAATTGAGGAGTCAATAAAAATAGAGTCTCCTATCACCTTAGCCTGTGAATTTGAATGAAACTGCTGTCCTCTCCAAAACTTAAAGAATCGTTGATTGTCGTCTTGCCTTACATGAGTTTCCTGAACAAAGATAATCTGAGCATTTAGTCTACGAAGAACTTTAAAACAATTTTTCCTCTTAAGGGGTCACAGTTTAAGGATAAAGGGGAAATCTTTTAGGACCGAGATGAGGAAAACATTTTTCACACAGAGAGTGGTGAATCTCTGGAACTCTCTGCCACAGAGGGTAGTTGAGGCCACAGTTCATTGGCTATATTTAAGAGGGAGATAGATGTGGCCCTTGTGGCTAAAGGGATCAGGGGGTATGGAGAGAAGGCAGGTACAGGATACTGAGTTGGATGATCAGCCATGATCATATTGAATGGCGGTGAAGGCTCGAAGGGCCGAATGGCCTCTACTCCTGCACCTATTGTCTATGTTTCTATGTTCAGACCATTCACATTCCATGAAAGGAAGTTAATAACTTTATCCATATTGTTTGTAAAAATCATGTGGAATGTAAAGGGTTAATTTCATAGACCATAAACAGTTCATGATACTGGAAGGAGAAGAATCTAAGGCGGAGCGAAAAGTGATGACATTTCAGACATTTTTGTATTTCAAATTCTGCCCAGATAGAAAAAACGAAACTGAAAGCAAAAGTCCCCCCCCACCCCCCATGCAAAGCCCGAAACTGACCAGTAGACAGTCAGTACGCTACCTAATCCCTCCCCCCCTACCCCATCTCTCCTAATGACAGCACCCACCGTATAAAGAATGAATATTTACCACTCAATAGCCAAAACAAATTAATGTTATGGGTAAAAAGTGCATGTTAACTGTGAAAAACAAAGCTACAAGGGACTCTCTTCTTTTCAAGAACTACAGGAGAAATATGACTTGAATGCCAATAATTTTTTTAGATGCCTTCAAATCCGAGATTACGTGAAAACATATACACAAGTCTGTCCTCTTAAGGGTCCAGACATATAGACGATTGTTTGAATAGACATGCTGATACAAGTAAGTTGATATCTTACATTTATAACACTCTTCTAAATATTGACACCCCACCCTCTGAGATTTATAGGCAAGCATGGGAGGACGAGCTGGGTTTACCCATTTCGAAAGATATATGGGAGGAAAGCCTACAATACATACACTACTGTTCTTTAAATGCCAGGTATTGCCTGATACAATTTAAAGTATTGCATAGGTTATACTACTCAAAGACCAAATTGAAGAAGATCTTCCCAACTGTCTCTCCTCTCTGTAATAAATGTCACTTTCAAACAGCCACCCTAACTCATTATTTTGTATCCTGTATAAAAATACAAAACTTCTGTACGGAAATATTTAATATAATTTCTAAAACACTTAAAATTCAATTGGAAGGTTCTTGCCTAATTGAAAACAAATAATGCTGATATAATATTTTTACAGGAGACTCATCTCATAGATCAAGCTCTTAACAGGCTGAAGGCTAACTGGATTGGTCAAATATATCACTCCTCTTTTCTCTCCAAAACTAGAGGTACTGCAATTATAATCCGTACGGGTAAAACATTTAAGCATAAAACTGCCATAGCAGACAAAGAAGGTAGGTATGTCATAGTATCTGGGGAGATATATTCTATCCCACTTACTATGGCAAATATCTATGCTCCCAACTTTGATAACCCACAATTTTTAAATAAAATTTTGAATATAATTTCAGACTCCACCCAGCACAACCTGATAATCGGGGGAGATTTCAACTGTGCTCTGGATCGATACTTGGATAAATCCTCACAACAAAACAGATATAACACAAAATCAAAATCCAGCGAACTTCTAAATACATATATAAAAAATACAAATATAACAGACGTATGGAGGATTGCAACCCCATCCAGAAGAGAATATTCCTTTTATTCATCCGTACATAAAACATATACACGTATTCACTATTTTCTGGTGGACACTAAATTAATACCTTTTACAACTAATCCCAAATACCATAATAGTACTATTTCCGATCATTCCCCGCTAACCTTCTCCTTAAAACTAGAAGGAATGTTCAATAAGAAATCGTTCTGGAGATTTAATCCACAAATACTAAACAACCTAGATTGTTGTATATATTTAAAACAACAGATGGAACTCTTTTTTGAGACCAATGATGCTCCAGGTACTTCGCCCATGTTATTATGGGAATCCTTTAAGGCTTTTATTAGAGGTTCTATCATTTCATATCAAGCATATCAAAACAAAAAGAATAGGATGGAACAATTGTAACTAGAAGAACAGATCAGACAGCTGAATTCAGAAAACACGACAGATCCGTCTATGGATAAACATAATAAGATGGTAGTAATAAAATTTAAGCTAAATCAAATTCTTTCTGCAAGTGTTATCAGATTATTTCAAATTACTAAACAGGAACATTTTGAATTCGGTGACAAACCACATAAACCTCTAGCACGTCAGTTGAGAAAAGTGGAAAAAGACCAAAAAATCAGATCAGATCAGATAAAGGTGAATTGTTGACACTTCCAAAAGACATTAACGAAAGATTTGCCCAATTCTATCAAAATGTATATACATCCAAAACATCAACAGAAATGAGAAAAATTACAAACTTTCTTGATAACTGGAATCTTCTGACATTTAATGCAGTGGAACGAGATGAATTAGCACAGATTTCAATTAAAGAAATAGAAGACTATCAATTCATTGAGAATGGTAAAACACCAGGACCAGACGGGTTTAGTAACGAATTTTATAAAAGATTTTACGAGGTAATTTCCCCGTGTTTACATAACCTTTATATACACGAATTTAAAGAAGAGACACTACCACAAACTCTAGCCGAATCAACCATTACACTTATACCCAAAACAGATAAAGATCTGGAAGATCCGGGATCATACAGAGCAATCACCCTGTTAAATACAGATCAGAAAATATTAGCTAAAACTCTGGCAAGAAGATTAAGTAAATACGTTAATAATTTGATACAATCGGATCAAACTGGGTTTATACCCAAGAGACATTTGTTTAATAATTTGAGACGCCTGTTTAACATAATGTGCTCTCATTGAACAATAAAAGAAGACATCAATTATTTCATTAGACACAGAAAAAGCATTTGATCAAGTAGAATGGAAAGATCTTTTTACAGTATTGCAAAAATTCCAGTTGGGAGAAAATTTTATTTCATGGATAAAACTGCTATATGATAAGCCGTGTGCCAGAATTCTGACTAATTATATGCTCTCACCCAAATTTCAGTTATCCAGGGGCAATAGACAGGAATGTGTTATTTGCCCTTGCGATTGAACCTTTGGCAGAAAGTATAAGAGTACATCCAAATATTCACGGCTATAACACTAAATACTCCAATAATAAAATATAATTATATGCGGTTGATGTATTACTCTATATCACCAACTCCCAAGTTAGCATTCCAAGTATATTAAATCTTATAGAGGAATTCGGTTCCTTTTCAGGATATAGAAAACTGGAACAAAAGTGAAATTATGTCAATAAAGCCTCAAGAGCCGACACACCTCCTAAAATTCCCTTTCAGAATTGCTACGGAAAATTCAAATATCTCGGTGTTCACGTTACCAGAAAATACACTTCTCTATTTAACGCAAACTTTCCTCCTTTAGTTACTAAGTTAAATGCTCTTACTCAATTTTGGAAAACACTTCCGATGTCTTTAATAGGCAGAATAAATGCCATAAAGATGTTCTTCCATCACAAATCCTGTACTTATTTCAATCAATATACCTTCCTAAATTTTTTTTTAAAAACTTGATTCTTTGATTACAAATTTTATTTGGGATTATAAAACACATAGAATCCATAAACCGCATTTATGCAAATCCAAAGAAACTGGTGGACTGGCTCCCTAATTTTTTATACTATTATTGGGCAACAAATATTAAAAACGCAATCTATTGGTTGGACAACACAGGCCAACAGGTAAAATGGTTAATAATGGAAAGAGAGGATTGTTCGCCTTTGAATATAGGCGCGATTCTTCTCTCTCCAATAAATTTGAAGAAAACACTATATGAGAAAAATTTGATTATCCACAGTACCTTACGAATTGGGAGACGTGAAGTCAACCCTTAAACTGAGAAATTTATCTCTTCTTTCACCAATTGCCAATAATCCTTCGTTCAAGCCATCTATTTTAAACAAAACGTTCACATATTGGAAAAGATTAGGAATTTAAAAACTCGGAGATCTTTATGAGATGGGAATTCTTCTCTCATTTCAAGAACTACAGTCGAAATATCACCTGAAAGGTAATCAATATTTTAGATACCTTCAAATTCGAGACTATCTGAAATCATATACAGATGGGAAGAAAACCTATATATACACAATTGTTCGATTAACATTAGGCATTCGTTAATTCAATTTAAAATACTGCACAGACTATTATTCAAAGTCCAAACTGAATAAGATCTTTCCAAATGTATCTCCTATTTGTGATAAATGTCTTCTTCAGGAAGCAACTATAACGCATTCCTTTGTCTCTTGTATAAAATTACATAATTTCTGGAGAGGAATTTTTGAAATGTTTTCAAAAACACTAAAAATAAAATTGGATCCCTATACGGAACTGATAATTCTAGGTACGTCAGAAGCCTTCTCTGAGCTATCATTATTTCAAAGGCGTTTCCTTAATTATGGCCTGATAACGGCGAAAAAATTAATACTTACATTTTGGAAACATACATCAGTCCCTACTCTTAAGATGTGGATTATAAACATGTCCGAGATGCTACATCTTGAAAATATTAGACTTGGCATGGCAGAAAAACCAGATCACTTTTCGAAGACATGGACACCATTCATCAATTTATTACAAGGATAGTATGGTACAACACAACAATGGATTTAAATCTAAATACGGATTGGGCGAGGTGGGTGGGGAGGGATGTGAGGCAGATATATCACCACTTTTTTCCTTCTTTCTCTTTTTGTCCCTTTATTTTTCTTATTTTTTCAATTTCTCTCTTCTTTCTTTCATTTATTCACTCTTTGACTACATCACTTTGGTAGTCTAGGGGTTCTATCTTTGCACATCTCACTTTTTCTCTTTCTTGCTTTTTCTCCTTTCTTTTCTTTGTATTGTATTGTATTTTAATGACCACACAGCCAGGCTGGTGGAATTTGTTATCAGTACAGCTCGGTCCAACATTTCGTCAAACATTAAACATATAACATAGATATACATACAGACAGACACATTACATAATACATAAGGGCCATGCTTATTCTTATTCCTCACCGTACAGAGTTTAAAATGTTAATTGCAGTGGGAATGAAACTGTTTTTGAAGCGGTTTGTTTTGGAGGCAATTGTCCTGTAACGCCTCCCAGAGGGCAGTAGCTGAAAGGCATAGTGTGCAGGGTGAGTGGGATCAGAAATGATCTTGCGGGCTCTGTGTAGTGTCCGTTTGTGGTAAAGTGATTCAAGGGATGGTAGGGGTAAGCCAATAATTTTAGATGCTCTGTTGATGATGCGCTGTAATTTCTTCCGGGAGAGTGAGTCGAGACTGCCGAACCAGACTGTGATGGATGAAGTGAGGATGCTTTCGATGATGGCTGTATAGAAGCGGAGCATGAGATGAGACCTTACTCTGAACTTCCTGAGCTGTCGGAGATGGAAAAGTCTTTGCTGGGCTTTTCCATAGATGTGGTCTGCGTTTGTCCTCCATTTGAGGTTGTTGCTGATGTGGGTTCCAAGCAGTTTGAAAGTGTCAGTGATGGAGATGGATTCACCTTTAATGAGCACAGGAGTTTTGGGGGATGGCTGGCGTCTTGGGTCGATGATGAGTTCTTTTGTTTTTGATGAGTTGAGTAAGAGATCATGGTCTGTGCACCAGGTCACTGCTTGGTTGACCTGTGCAGTTTCTTGGTTGTTGGTGATGAATCCTATGATGGTCGAGTCGTCCGCGTACTTGTACAGGTTGACAGAGCTGTGGTGGGATGTGAGCTGGTTTGTGCAAAGGGAGAATAGCCAGGGTGAGAGAACACAGCCTTGGGGTGTGCCTGTACTGAGGAACAGAGGGGAGGATGTGTTATTGTTGATCCTAACCCTCTGTTGCCTGTTCCAGAGAAAGCTGTGAATCCAGTGACAGATGCATGGGTCAATGTTCATGTCCAGTAATTTAATGAACAGTTTGGCCGGGTTTATTGTATTGAATGCCGAGCTGAAATCCATGAATAGGATGCGGGCATATGTGTTTGCGGACTCCAGGTGGTTCAGAATGTGATGAGTTGCTAAGTTGACGGTGTCCTCAACTGACCTGTTGGCTCTGTATGCAAATTGGTATGGGTCCATGAGTGGGGTGGTGACAGTTTTCAGGTGATTGAGTATGATGCGCTCCAATGATTTCATGACTGCCGATGTCAAGGCAATGGGTCTGTAGTCATTGAGGCAGGAGATGGTCTTGGTCTTGGGAACCGGGATGATAATGGATTATTTGAAGCAATTGGGTACTGAGCTTTGACAGAGGGAGGTGTTGAAGATGTTGGTAAAAACCCCAGCCAGTTCCGCAGCGCAGTGGTGGAGAACGGAGGGGCTGATGTTATCTGGGCCGGGGGCTTTATTCCTCTTAAGTGCCCTGAAGGTGCTCCTCACCTCCTCCTCGTAGATGGTGAAAGTGGGGGGAGGGAGGGGGTCGGGGGGAGATGGTGGTGGAGCCGGTGCCTGCTCAAACCTCCCATAGAAAAAGTTGAGTGTATCAGGAAGCTGATTGTCGCTGTCAGGTGTGGGGGTGGGTTTCTTTTTGTAGTTCGTCATGTTTTGGAGTTTTTTCCAGATTAAACGTGTGTCACTAGTAGTGATTTGTTCTTCTAGTTTAGTGGCATAGTTGGATTTTGCTCTTCTTATAGCAGATCTCAGTTTGTATTTGGCAGCCATATATTGTTCTTTGTTTCCTGCCAGATGTGCTGAATTTTTCTCCTTTCTTAATTTTTTAATGTCCTTGTTAAACCACGGTTTATTATTATTGTAGTGTTTGACTTTTTTGAGGGTATGCACAGGTCCACGCAGTAGTTAACATATGACATCACTGCAACGGTGACGTCGTGGAGGTCACCTGCAGCATGGAAAACATTCCAGTCTGTGCACGCGAAACAGCCCCGGAGTTTTTCGATGGCTTCAGGGGACCAGCACCGGACAAGTTTTGTTGGTGTCTTGGAGGATTTAACTTTTTGCCTGTATTGTGGAATTAGCAGCAGCATTGCGTGGTCGGACCTGCCCAGCGGATCCTTCGGAAATGCACAGTAAGCCTCTTTGATGGTAGTGTAGCAGTGGTCTAGCGTGTTGGTCCCTCTGCTGGGGCAAGTTACCTGCTGATGGTAGCCGGGGAGCTCAGATGACAAATTGGTCTGGTTAAAGTCCCCAAGGACGATGACTGCTGTGTCCGGGTGTGAATTTTCCACTGAGGAGACGTAGTCGGCTAACTCGGCTATGGTAGTGTTAGCGTTAGCCTCAGGTGGAATGTAAACACAGAACATAATTACTGATGCGAACTCCCGTGGGAGGAATGATGGTCTGCATTTGACAGTGAGGTATTCCAGGTGCGGGGAGCATGCATGGGTGAGTTCTGTAGAATTTGTACACCAGCGTTCATTGATTATTATGCAAACGCCGCCGCCTTTTGCCTTGTGCGATAGTTTGGATGATCTATCGGCACGATGTAATGTGAAACCTGGAAGTGTTACCGCTTGGTCAGGTACTGATTGATCCAGCCAGGTCTCTGTCAGGCAGATGGCAGAGCAGTCACTGTAGTCTTTGTTAGTTTGTATCATAAGTTGGAGTTCATCCATTTTGTGCCGGAGGGATCTGACGTTTGACAGCAGAAGGGCTGGGAGCAGTGGCCGGTAAGGGCGTCTCCTGAACCTGGCAAAGGTGCCGGAGCGGCGGCCATTTTTGGCCGGCAGCCATGATGTAGAGTGGCTTGAGATGTTTAAGTCCCGTAATTTCTCCTCCAGCAAGGATGTAGATGGGCCCGAATCACTGAGGTTTAAAAGCTCCGAACGGGAGTACTGGATTAAGCACGACACTTTGCAAACAAATAACGCAGACACTAAAACGGCAGACAGGAACACTGCTAGTACTGCGGCAAGCCTCACTGCCGCCATTTTTCTTTTTCATTCCATTCTTCCAACTAAAGCTAAAATTTAAAATTGAAGCTGTACAATAACTGTATTATTTTATATGTCATTAGTTTTATTTTTGTACATTTGCTTCTAATAAATAAATAAATAAATGAAATTTAAAAATAAAAAATCAGTTGTTACCATTAAAGATTCGCATACACAGTCTAGCTGGGTAGAGCAAGGCGGGGCGCAACTGTTTCTTAAACAACTCAGACATTACATTATGGAAAGACTTTCTCAACCCCATAAGCTCACGGCTTAATTCAGGAACAAACCGAAACTTGCATCCTTCATATTCAACCATGCCCAACTTTTTTGCTGCTCGGAGGATATTCTCCTTCATCTGCAAAAAGTGAAACTGAACGATCAAATGTCTCGGTTTATCTTGGAGTCCAGATTTCTTCCCGATCCTGTGTGCGTTATCCAAAATTGGAAGATTTTCATAGTGCTCGGTTGAAAGTCTCCTTTATCATTTTAAAGGCATATTTTATAACGTTATCCCCTTCTTGACCTTCAGACAAACCAACAATTCGCAAATTCAGTCGACGGCTTCTGTTTTCCAGATCCATGTTTTTAATTTTGTATTGCTCGAGTGCCCGAGTATTTTCATTCATTATCCGTTCCAGTTTGTCAATCTTCAAATCTCTTTCCTGGCCCAAGGTTCGGAAGTTATCAATTTGTTCCTTCTGTTCACGAGATTCAGCTTGTAACATAATCAGCTTGTCTTGAATTTCCTTCAATTTGCTTGAAATTCCTTTCATCATTTTTTCCAAACTGCAGAATCTTGTGTTCATTTCTCCATTCATTTTTGATATTGCTTCTAAGATACCAGAGTCAGAAGCTGCACCTTCCCCACGCTCCTTCCTTGGAGAAGCTCTTTTTCCTCTTTTCTCCATCCTTTACATGATTGAAGTGTATAAAAGTGTTATCAACACTTTAAGAAAGGTTAGACCGTGCCTTGAAATCAAGTAATAACAAGTTGCATTGAAAGAGTGGTAAGCAAGAAGTTAAAAGTTAAGGGAGCAAACAAAGTTACAACCTTTACAGCATGCTGCCACTAGGAGAGTCCCTTAGAGCTAAATCTAACTCTCTCTTGAATACATCAAGTGAATTGGCCTCCACTGCCTTCTGTGGCAGAGAATTCTACAGATTCACAACTCTCTGGGTGAAAATGTTTTTCCTCATCTCAGTCCTAAATGGCCTACCTCTTATTCTTAAACTGTGTGTGACCCCTGGTTCTTGACTCCCCCAACATCGGGAACATTTTTCCTGCATCTAGCCTGTCCAATCCTTTAAGAATTTTATATGTTTCTATAAGATATCCTCTCTTCCTTCTAAATTCCAGTGAATACAAGCCCAGTCGACCCATTCTTTCATCATGTCAGTACCGCCATCCCGGGAATTAACCTGGTGAACCTACGCTGCACTCCCTCAATAGCAAGGATGCCCTTCCTCAAATGAGGAGACCAAATCTGCACACAATACTTCAGGTGTGGACTCACCAGGGCCCTGTACAACTGCAGTAGGACCTCCTTGCTCCTATACTCAAACCCTCTTGCTATGGAGGCCAACATTGGCTTTCTTCACTGCCTACTATACCTATGCGAGGATCCTGTTTGTTGATTTTAGCTCTGCATTCAACATCATTGTGCCAGAGCTACTACACTCCAAACTCTCCCAGTTGACTGTGCCTGAACCCCTCTGTCGGTGGATCACCAGTTTCTTGACAGACAGGAAGCAGCATGTGAGGCTGGGAAAGGACATCTTGGACCCGCAAACACTCAGCATAGGAGCACCGCAAGGCTGTGTACTCTCTCCTCTCCTCTACTCTCTCTACACCAATGACTGCACCTCCACAGACACCTCTGTCAAGCTTCTCAAGTTTGCGGATGACACAACCCTGATTGGACTGATCCAGGATGGGGAGGAATCTGCCTACAGACAGGAAGTGTCACAGCTGGCGTCTTGGTGCCATAGCAACAACCTAGAGCTCAATGCTCTTAAGACAGTGGAATTGATTGTAGACTTTAGGAGAACTGCCCCTCCCCCACTCACCATCAACAACACCACAGTCACATCTGTGGAGTCGTCTCCAAGGACCTTAAATGGGGGGGGGGGGGGGGGGAACCACCATCGACTCCACAGTCAAAAAGGCACAACAGAGGATGTACTTCCTGCGGCAGCTTAGGAAGCACAATCTGCCACAGGCAATGATGGTCTAATTCTACACGGCCATCGTAGAGTCTGTCCTCACCTTCTCCATCATGGTCTGGTTTGGCTCAGCCACCAAGCACGACACCCGGAGGCTGAAGCGAATCGTCCGATCAGCCGAGAAGGTTGTTGGCTGCAACCTAATAAAATGTATTCAATTCAATTCCCTCGTCTAAATCGTTAATATACATTGTAAATAACTGGAGTCCCAGTACCGAGCCTGCGGCACCCCACTAGTCACTGCCTGCCATTCTGAAAAGGACCCGTTAATTCCTACTCTTTGCCTCCTGTCTGCCAACCAGTTCTCTATCCATGTCAATACCCTACCCCCAATAACATGTGCTTTAATTTTGCACACTAATCTCTTGTGTGGGACCTTGTCAAAGGCGTTTGAAAGTCCAGATACAGCACATCCATTGGCTCTCCCTTATCCATTCTACTTAGTCAAGTATGATTTCCCCTTCATAAATCCATGCTGACTTTGACCGATCCTGTCACTGCTTTCCAAATGCGCTGCTATTTCATCTTTAATAATTAACTCCAGCATCTTCCCCACCACCAACGTAAGGCTAACTGGTCTATAATTCCCCGTTTTCTCTCTCCCTCCTTTCTTAAAAAGTGGAGTTACATTGGCTGCCCTCCAGTCCACAGGAACTGATCCAGAGTCTATAGAACATTGGAAAATGATCATCAATGCATCCACGATTTCTAGGGCCACCTCCTTGAGTACTCTGGGATGCAGACAATCAAGCCCTGGGGATTTACCAAAATCTGACAAAGGTGAATCATTATTTCCTGAAGGGGCTGTCCCACTTGGGCAACCTAATTGGCGAGTTTAGAAGAGTTTAGGAGAGTTTGAAAAAGTGTCAAGTTGAAGACCTCCTTCGGCTATGTTGAAGACTAGCTTCGACTAGCTTTGACTAGCTTCGGGAAAATTGGACACCGAATAGTGGAGAGTGAAGACGACCTCCTTCGATCTCCTTCGACCTCCCTTCGACTATGTTGAAGACTATCTACGACTACCTTCGACTACCCTAGATTACGTACGAATAACATGCTGACCTACTACGACCTACCTCGACTAAACCTACGAGTAAAAAAAGTATTTGATTTTTTCAACATGTTGAAAAATATGCCGCGACCTAGCTGAGGCCTCGAGTACACGGGGACTACTATCGAGCATGAAGGAGAGTTACAAAGACCTCCTAGGACCTCGTGTCGACCATGTTGCGAGTATGAGTCGAGGGCAAACTCGCCAGAACTCGCAGATTAGGTCGCCCAAGTGGGACAGCCCCTTTCTCAATGCTCTGCCTATGAGAGCAACCCCACTGTACACCTTCTTAAGTACTCTGTCACCTTGTGTTGCCACCTTCATACTCCCCTACATCAATGCTAATAAGGGTCATGCCATTATTTGTACTTTTGCCCGGATTAAACTCCATCTGCCATTTCTCTGCTCATTTCTATAGTTGATCTATATCCCGTTGAACACTTTGACAGCAACCCTCAGTCCGTGAGCCCAGAAATCATCTACAAACTTCCCGACCAACCCGTCTATGTTTACGTCCATTTATACATCACTAACAGCAGAGGTCCCACCCAGCACAGATCCCCACTGGTCACAGATCCCCACTGGTCACAGATCCCCACTGGTCACAGATCCCCACTGGTCACAGATCCCCACTGGTCACAGATCCCCACTGGTCACAGATCCCCACTGGTCACAGATCCCCACTGGTCACAGATCCCCAGCCTGAATATTGTCTTTCCACCACAACCCTCTACCTTATAAACAATAGACAATAGGTGCAGGAGTAGGTCATTCGGCCCTTCGAGCCAGCACCGCCATTTGTACTCCTACGCAAAACATGTAGTACGGACATGGGCAGATTCATGGGTAATTATAGGACCCATTTTCGTAACCAGCTTCCGTCCATCTTGCTTCCGCCTCCGCTCTCGAATCCAAAGATCCGATAGCGGAGCAAAATGGACCACTCCTGCGAAAACAATCGGCAATGTAGGCAACATGACTTGTTTTTCTTCAGGTTCCCCATTAAGGAGGAAAGGTAAGAAAACATTTATTACTTCTGTGGCATATTGAAAATGTTATTTATTCTGTTCAATCTCGCACTGTAGTTAGATCATAGAGCTCAGATGGTTGAGTCCTCATGGCAACATCCTTGTAAAAATCTTCTCCTCGAGAGCTTCTTTCTACCTCTCTGTTATTTAATGCAGAATAAGAACATATTGACTCTGTTTTATATTGAGAATTTTATTAAGTCTGCCCGAACTTTCACTATAGTTCAGATCTTAGAGCTGGATGCTCCCCTTTGTCTCAGATACAGTCAAGGCCTCAATAGACAATAGGTGCAGGAGTAGGCCATTCGGCCCTTCGAGCCAACACCGCCATTCAATGTGATCATGGCTGATCATCCATAATCAGTACCCCGTTCCTGCCTTCTCCCCATATCCCCTGACTCCGCTATTATAACCTTGTAAACCTACGCTGCACTCCCACAATAGCAAGAATGTCCTTCCTCAAATTAGGGGACCAAAATGGCACACAATACTCCAGGTGTGGTCTCACTAGGGCTCTGTACAACTGCAGAAGGACCTCTTTGCTCCGATATTCAATTCCTCTTGTTATAAAAGCCAACATGCCATTCGCTTTCTTCACTGCCTGCTGTACCTGCATGCTTACATTCATAGACTGATGAACAAGGACCGCCAGATCCCGTTGTACTTCCTCTATTGCCAACTTGACACCATTTAGATAGTGCTGGAATAGGTGCAGGAGTACTAGTTGCCTCATGGCAACATCCTTGTAAAAATCTTCTCAAGAGCATTTTCTTTCTACCTCTCTGTTATTTAATGCAGAATAAAACATATTGACTGCATGATATTTTCTGTAATTTCAGATGTCGACAGTGGGTCCAGAATACTCGCCGACATGATCTCATACACCGAACTGCGGAGTATTTGTCAAATAACTGCCGTCTTATGCACATTGTGTGAAATTGTAATTTGTTAGCTGCGCAAAACAATGCAAATGGCGATTTATTTATTATTGTATCTACGTTGGACGTTTTGCTCTTTGGTGTAAGCAGGGGTGGGGCTGTCATTGTGTTACATACGTTGAATTGTACATCACTTTCACTGGTTAGCTGATATGCTGATCACTGTAACCCTGTATATCCCGCGCACAGAATAATGTGAATTGTGTAAATCTTACTATGCATGTCAGAAATAAAGTGTTAACCATGTTAATGGATTTCTATTATGAATGATTTAAAATTGAGTGGGTTGGTGCAATATTGGTGCCATATGCTGCTAATGTGTCGTTATCAGATATTCAGTGTTAAAAAGAGAAATAAATCCCAATAAAAGCGAAAAGATGTTCCTTCCACAGCGTGCGGGGAGTCTAGCCTGGATCAGCACGGCCGAGGCACCAAAGTGAAGTTGCGGGAAGGTTTACAATGTTTTTTTATTTAATGTTGTCCCTTGTCTAGTCTGAAATATAGTTCATCATTGGATATAAAAATCGGAAGAAATGTAAATGTGTGTGTTATATTATTATATACATCTATATCACATTCATGTATGTGTATTCTTTCCAGCACAATTTAATCAGCTCAAAACAAATTTAATTTTGTGAAAGACTTAATTTAGATAACCCCACCATTACAGACAGATCTCATTCCACTCTCTGGCTATTGGGAAGACCAGACCCATTTTATTGTTGAGAAACAACTCCATAGACAGAAAAACATTAAGGAACATTCCAGGGCTTGAGCAACTGCAATCTTCATATTGCTATTATTTTCCCAAATACTGCAGTTGTGAACAGTGTGATTAGATGAATGAATTACAGAGTGCAAGTGTAATACAAACATCAACTCAAACACAGCACATGAGCCATTTAAAAAGAAATGATTTAAAAAACATTAAAAAAGAAAATTACCAGAGTCAAAATTGATAAACATTTTATTCTTTAACAAGAATTAACAGAATAATGAACTAACAAAAACACACAAACGTTGATTACACTGCGAGTCGGGTCGGGTCCGGTTACTGAAATGGGTGAAAAACATGCCCACGTTCTGCTCCGTAGCTACTACACGTCAGCCCATTGTATTTAGCAGGTGTGGTCTATCTTGCTCCGCTATAGGATCTTTGTTGTGGACAACATCCCCCCCCCCTCATTGATCACCTGCCCAGTGACCCCCCCTCATTGACCACCTGCCCAGTGACCCCCCCTCATTGATCACCTGCCCAGTGACCCCCCCCCTCATTGACCACCTGCCCAGTGACCCCCTCCTCATTGACCACCTGCCCAGTGACCCCCCCTCATTGACCACCTGCCCAGTGACCCCCTCCTCATTGACCACCTGCCCAGTGACCCCCCCCTCATTGACCACCTGCCCAGTGACCCCCCCCCTCATTGACCACCTGCCCAGTGACCCCCCCCTCATTGACCCCCCCCCCTCATTGACCACCTGCCCAGTGACCCCCCCCCCCTCATTGACCACTTGCCCAGTGACCCCCCCCTCATTGACCCCCCCCTCATTGACCCCCCCCCCCCTCATTGACCACCTGCCCAGTGACCCCCCCTTCATTGACCACCTGCCCAGTGACACAAAGCCGGGGGGACAATCCCGCTGACGGACTCGGGGCCGGAACAGGAATCCTGGAGCCGACGCTGGCGGAGCGGTTTCCGGGCGGAGCGGATCGGATCCGGAAGCGGTGGTGCGATGGCGGAGCTGGTGCAGCGCGGGCTGGAGCGGCGGTTGCCGGAGTTGGAGCGGCTCGAGCGGGCGGGGCTGCTGGAGGCGGCGGAGCGGCGGTGAGGGGGGGCGGGGCTGAGGGCCCGGGGCCCGGTTCTTGCCGCCGGCATCGCCGTTGGTGCAGCACATGGTGTCCCCGTGACCCCGTGTGTCGTGTCCGTGTCCCCGTGTGTCGTGTCCCCGTGTGTCGTGTCCCCGTGTGTCGTGTCCGTGTCCCCGTGTGTCGTGTCCGTGTCCCCGTGTGTCGTGTCCGTGTCCCCGTGTGTCGTGTCCCCGTGTGTCGTGTCCGTGTCCCCGTGTGTCGTGTCCGTGTCCCCGTGTGTCGTGTCCGTGTCCCCGTGTGTCGTGTCCCCGTGTGTCGTGTCCGTGTCCCCATGTGTCGTGTCCCCGTGTGTCGTGTCCGTGTCCGTGTCCCCGTGTGTCATGTCCGTGTGTCGTGTCCGTGTCCCCGTGTGTCGTGTCCCCGTGTGTCGTGTCCCCGTGTGTCGTGTCCGTGTCCCCGTGTGTCGTGTCCGTGTCCCCGTGTGTCCGTGACCCCGTGTGTCGTGTCCGTGTCCCCATGTGTCGTGTCCGTGTCCCCATGTGTCGTGTCCCCGTGTGTCGTGTCCGTGTCCCCATGTGTCGTGTCCCCGTGTGTCGTGTCCGTGTCCCCGTGTGTCGTGTCCGTGTCCCCGTGTGTCGTGTCCCCGTGTCCGTGTACCCGTGTGTCGTGTCCGTGTCCCCGGGTGCACGCCTGCTGCATCTTGTCGGGTGTTGGGGCTGAATCACTGTCGTGTGCTTTGTGGTGTTTGCAGAGCTGTTATACGGAAGGTGACGGCGCTGGAGCACCGGGTGCATAGGAGGGTGCTGAGCAAGGACAACTTCATCAGCTACATCCAGGTGAGACCCAGGCTCTTCCTCGGGCCTGCACTGTGTGGAGGTCACACACACCTGACTCGCGCACCTGCGCGCTGACCCTGCTCTGACCCCGTGCTGACCCTGCTGTGACCCCGCGCTGACCTCGCTCTAGGCCTGTGTTGACCCCACGCTAACCCCGTGCTGAACCTACATTGACCCCGTGCTGACCTTTCCTGACCCTGGGCCAACCCTGCGCTGACCCCAGACTTCTCTCTTCATCGCGCTGTTTTATTTTCAGTATGAAATCAACTTTCTGCAGTTGGTGAAGAAGCGTCGAGCGGTGAGTCTCAGTTTTGTTGCTCATTTAGTTTTTGACTCTAATTTGCCGTTAGTTTTGAGGTTTTTACTCAATCCCTGCTGATCTCTGCCCTTCCAGAAAACCGGCTACCACTTTCAGAAAGAGGAGATTGAATATGCCATCGTTAACCGTGTCCATGGCCTGTTCCAGCGAGCCCTGGCCAAGTGGAAGGTAAAGCCCGGCCCTGGCAGCCTCCAGAGGCACCGCATGTCCAGGGTGGAGGGGGCGTGTCCAGTGGGGGGGTCGTGTCCGGGGGTGGGGGGGGGGGGGGGGGGGGGTGTTCGGCGCAGGGGGGCGTGTCCAGTGGGGGTGGGTGCTCGTAGCGTTGACTAAGTGTCGGTCTGGTGTGTTACAGGGCGATGTCCAGTTGTGGCTTTCCCACGTGGCTTTCTGCAAGAAATGGGTAAGTGTGGTCACACGCTCACACTCACTGCCCCTGATTGTATCTCCACCGGTGTTAATCCAATTACCTCACACCCCCCCCCCCCCCCCACAGCGACCCCCCCTCTCCCAGTGTAAAGGGCTCAAACTCACACAGGTTGAACCACAAACATCTTTATTGTTTAGGTCATTAGCAGGTGATCACACGTTCACACTGCTACAGGTCGACAGTGGGTCGATCTTACACTATGAATGCTATAATTAGGCGGGGTTATAATTACTAAGCATTCTAATTGGCTAACACACTACAGGTAATCTACATCTCTTCTTCTATAAATGAAGAGTAGATAAAGCGTTATCACTACATTGAGCAAATAAATTGTTAAATGCAAATTGCCACATCTAATAATAATGGGGTTAAACATAATCGCCATATCTAACAGGTGGCTTGCTAACCGCCCGGTCCTCGTACAGTAAGGAGCTGCCTCATCAACCTTTTCCTCCGAAAAGTTGAAGGCGCGTTTCTGTGAGCCCAGGCGGCTGTGGGGAGAGACCGTGGGGGAAGACCGTCGCGGGGACACCGGTGAACCGGTTACAAAAGAGAAAGAGGGAACAGCCCGACACGGGGAGTGGATGGGACTAGCAGCTGCAGGTGCTGGAACGGCTGGAACAGCGATCACTTTAAAGTTGAGTGGAGAGGCGTCAGGACCCTGGAGCGCCGTTCCTTCACAGGAAGGAGGTGTTGACGGTTGCGTCTATAGATGGTACTACCGACATCGACCAGGTAGGAATGTGGTTCCTTTGCGGGGCCATAAATGTACCCCAGTTTGGTATGTCCTTTGTCAGTCTGTAGTCGGACCACTTGGCCTTGGATGAGTGGCTTAAGTGGTTTGCTGGTTTTATCGTGTTCGTTTCTGCGCGTCTCGATTGGATTGCACACGTTTTTGAACTACGGCAGGGCTGAAAATTTTGGGCTTTAAGTGATCCTGTGTCACGGGCAGTGGAGGTCACGTTCGGCGGGACATCAGGTGCTGGGCTGGAGAGCCTAAAGCATTGTCTCTCGCAATATTTCTCAGGTTCAACAAGTCCAGGTAGACATCAGATTTGGCCAGATAGGAGCGCTCCATGAGTTGTTTAGCGCTGAGAACAGCACGTTCAGCAAGTCCGTTGGACTGTGAGTATTCTGGGCTGATGGTGACATGTTGGAAGTTCCACCATTTGGCAAAGTCTTTAAACTTTTGGCTGGTGAATTGTGTCCCGTTGTCAGTCTGGAGATGAGCTGGAATGCCACGTACAAAGTGTTGTCGGAGCTTCTGGACAACTATCTCTGAGGAGATGATTGGCAGAACCAGTACAAGTCCACTAACACAAGGTAGTGCTTCCCGTGCCAGTCGAAGATATCGGCAGCCACTGACGACCATGGCAGGGAGGGAGCCGGTTGAGACAGCAGCGGTTGTTTTTGCTGGTGTGGTGCCTGTCTGTTACAGATCGCGCATGATTCTGTTTTCTCCCGAATGTACTTGGTCATTCCGGGCCAGTAGATCATTTCTTTCGCGCGCTGTAAGGTGGCCTCCACGCCTGGGTGGCCACCGTGGATCTCCTCGTAGTACTCATTTCGCAGGGAGGGGGGGGGATAACTGTCTTGTGACCCTTTACTATCACTCCATCCTGTAGTACAAGTTCATCACGTACCAGGAAGTAGGGTCGCAGTTCAGAAGGAGTATTGGACTGTTTGTTTGGCCATCTGCCTTTGATGATTGAAGTTAGCAGCTGGGAGGTTTTGGCTGCAGCGATGTGTTCGGCGCGGTCAGTTGGAACGAACGAGACTTTCAGAACGGAGAATTCGTCTTGTTCAAATGGGTGTTGTTCGCTGGTGGCCTGTGGTGCTCGAGATGGAGTGTCTGCGATGTGCATGTCTTTACCTTTTTTGTAGACAATGCAAAAATCAAACCGTTGTGGCTGCATCATCATGCGTTGGAGCGGTTTCCTCAGCATGGATCGGTTTGCTCAGGATGGTGACTAGCGGCTGGTGATCCGTCTCCACCGTAAAAGTTTTGCCGAAGATAAAGTCTTTGAATGTAGAGCAGACAAAAACCACGGCAAGCAGTTCCTTCTCTATCTGTGCATAACGCTGCTCAGTATCCGTTAAGGTGCGCGGAGCATAAGATACCGGCATGGCATCGCCGTTGAAGGAGGTCTGCAGGCATGCAGCGCCTTGTCCATACTGGGATGCATCACAGGTAATTGTGACTGGCAGATCGATGTTGAAGTAAGACAGGGTAGGTGCACTGGCGAGCTGGAGTTTTAAAGTCTGGAAGGTTCCCTGGTGGTTTGGATACCAGGACCAGATGTTGTCCTTGTGGGTTAGTTGACGCAGAGGGACTGACAATTCGCTGAGATTGGGGTTAAATTTCCCCAGGTAGTTGACCATACCTAGAAACCGTTGTAGGCTGGTGGCGTCAGTTGGTACTGGCAGCTCGTTGATTGATGCAGTCTTCAGCGGATCAGGTTTTAGCCCATTGCTGGTGAAACATAGAAACATAGAAATTAGGTGCAGGAGTAGGCCATTCGGCCCTTCGAGCCTGCACCGCCATTCAATATGATCATGGCTGATCATCCAACTCAGTATCCCGTACCTGCCTTCTCTCCATACCCTCTGATCCCCTTAGCCACAAGGGCCACATCTAACTCCCTCTTAAATATAGCCAATGAACTGGCCTCGACTAACCTCTGTGGCAGAGAGTTCCAGAGATTCACCACTCTCTGTGTGAAAAAAGTTCTTCTCATCTCGGTTTTAAAGGATTTCCCCCTTATCCTTAAGCTGTGACCCCTTGTCCTGGACTTCCCCAACATCGGGAGCAATCTTCCTGCATCTAGCCTGTCCAACCCCTTAAGAATTTTGTAAGTTTCTATAAGATCCCCTCTCAATCTCCTAAATTCTAGAGAGTATAAACCAAGTCTATCCAGTCTTTCTTCATAAGACAGTCCTGACATCCCAGGAATCAGTCTGGTGAACCTTCTCTGCACTCCCTCTATGGCAATAATGTCCTTCCTCAGATTTGGAGACCAAAACTGTACGCAATACTCCAGGTGTGGTCTCACCAAGACCCTGTACAACTGCAGTAGAACCTCCCTGCTCCTATACTCAAATCCTTTTGCTATGAAAGCTAACATACCATTCGCTTTCTTCACTGCCTGCTGCACCTGCATGCCCACTTTTAATGACTGGTGTACCATGACACCCAGGTCTCGTTGCATCTCCCCTTTTCCTAGTCGGCCACCATTTAGATAATAGCCTGCTTTCCTGTTTTTGCCACCAAAATGGATAACCTCACATTTATCCACATTATACTGCATCTGCCAAACATTTGCCCACTCACCCAGCCTATCCAAGTCACCTTGCAGTCTCCTAGCATCCTCCTCACAGCTAATACGTGACCTACTTAGGTGAGTTCGGGAACTTACACTTCAGAGGGTTCAGTTTTAAATTAATGTCTCTGGCACGGTTCAGCACCTTGCGTAGGTTGGCATCATGCTCGGTCGCATCGCGGCCATATACTAGGTCAAATTCAACAATGATGGCACAAGGGTTCGCTGACTTCAGCAAGAACTCCAATAGAGACCATATGCTTCAATTCATCATGTATCTGCTCACGCATACCATGCGGTGAGGGGCACGAACGATCGGGGTGGCCGTATGGTCAACACTGATCTTGTATGTTGTGGGTAGTTTGCCGAGTTTGTTGTCAAACAAATCTTTGTAGTTGGATAGCATCTGTTTAGTTGGTTCCTCTGTCAATAGACAATAGGTGCAGGTGTAGGCCATTTGGCCCTTCGAGACAGAGACAGAGACTGCTCGAGACAGAGTTTGTGGACAGCACGTCCGAAATAGACCAGACCCAGGTCATGGCACACATTGATGCCTAGCAGCGTTTCAGAACTTGGCTGAACGATGTAAAAGAGTAAGTTCTTGGTCTGTTCATTGATGGTACATTTGAAGTCAGCTTTACCCAGCGGGTGAAGAATTTCTCCTCGTAAGCATGTAGAGTGGAGGAGTCTTTTTTCATGAGCTTAGTGGTTCTTATCTTGTTGAACACTTTCAG
Source organism: Amblyraja radiata (assembly GCF_010909765.2). Classification (NCBI taxonomy): domain Eukaryota; kingdom Metazoa; phylum Chordata; class Chondrichthyes; order Rajiformes; family Rajidae; genus Amblyraja; species Amblyraja radiata. The sequence continues at coordinate 37,056,735 of NC_045981.1, read as the reverse complement.
TGACATGACCTTTACCCTGGCGCCGGTATCGAATTTGGCGATCAGGGGTTTGTTATTGATTATCATGGTCACAGCAGGATCAGTGACTTTGCCTGGGATGCAGGTTTAGGGAAAGTACAGTAAACTCAGTGTCTGTGTTATCAGAGTCGTTCCCGTGGGAAGATTCGTCTTGTTCATGGGAATCCGAATCAGACGGGTCTTGTTGAATCAGGTGCAGCTTCGACCTTGAAGCTGTACTCCCACTAGACCGACAACAATTAGCAAAGTGATTGAGTTTCTTGCAATTATGACAAACTTTCCCATGGGCTACGCAAAATTGGCGCCCCCTGGGGTGGGAATAGTTACAGTTAGTGCACCTTGTGGCAGGCACATTCTGATCTTTGCGGGACGCATTGAGAAATCTTTGTGGCGAATAGCTAGCCAGATTCACATTCAATTGTTTATTAGCATTCACACTATCATAATCAGCCAGTGGTGCTGCAGTCTCAGCCATCCGACAAGCATGAATTGCTTGCTCCAAAGTCAGTTCAGCGTTCCGCAGCAGTTCGGCTCGTAGCTTGCGGTCGCTCATTCCTCCCACAATTTTATCACGAACCAGCTAATTTGTCAACTCACCAAATCTGCATAGAGAGCTGATATGTCTCAAGTCGCTGATAAATCGCTGAGTTGTCAATAGATTCAACCGGCACCACTACCAGTCCATTCCCGTCTAGTTGAGCTGGTGCAAATTCTAAAGAGTTAGCGTGGATGATAGCCTCCGGACCCGCTAGATTCAACAACAGTGAAGCCTTCAAATCATCTGGATCGTTGCGGTGAACGATGCGGTATAATGAGAGTAGTCCTTCTCAAACATTCGCCATCGCTCGGTGATATCAGAATCACACACGAGCGGTCTAGACTATCGACAAGAGTTAGCCATGTCCTCAAATCACAAACAAAACTCGAAAATAAAAACTGGTAAACTAAATAAATTGCAGTAAACAGACGCAGGGTAGACCCGATTATCTGACACCATGTAAAGAATTCAGACACACACAGGTTGAAACACAAGCATCTTTATTGTTCAGGTCATTAACGACTAAGCAGGTGATCACACGTTCACACTGCTACAGGTCAACAGTGGGCAGATCTTACACTATCAATGCTATAATTAGGCGGGGTTATAATTACTAGGCATTCCAATTGGCTAACATGCTACACCCAGCGACCCCTCCTCCCCCAGCGACCCCTCCTCCCCAGCGACCCCTCCTCCCCAGCGACCCCTCCTCCCCCAGCGACCCCGTCGCCACGATGCTACCACGACCTCTCTGTGTTTGTTGCAGAATGCCAAGGTGAGGTTGAGCAAGGTGTTCACTGCCATGTTGTCGATACATCCTGACAAACCAGGTGAGATCCCGCTCCCTCGCCACTAACTGCCAGCGCAGGCGTGTGCAGCGCTCGCTCATCGGTACTGTTACATGCCAGCGCTGGCACCGTTACACGCCAATATTTGTCCATTATGTTTACACGCCGACGACACATCACACACCAGAGCTGTCGTAGTCATGGTTACAGTTACATGAGAGTGACACGTCATCGTCATGTTACACGCCAGCATTACGTTACCGTAATGCTCACACGCACGCGACACTTCGCGGTTACACGCCAGCAACACGTCACGGGCTGCGGTTGACATGATGCTGACACGCTATGCGGTGCCGCAGAACTGTGGATCATGGCGGCAAAGTGGGAGATGGAGGAGCGACTGTCGTCACACAACGCTAGGAACCTGTTCCTGCGAGCTCTACGCTACCACCCCCACACACACAAGCTGCACCACGAGGTGGGTGGGGTGGGGTGGGGGGGGGGGGGGGGGGGTGGGTGGGTGGGGGGGTGTGTGTGTGGGTGGGGGGGGGTGTGTGTGTGGGTGGGGCGTGTGTGTGGGGGTGTGTGGGTGGGTGGGGGGGTGTGTGTGTGGGTGGGGGGGTGTGTGTGTGGGTGGGGGTGTGTGTGGGTGGGGATGCGTGTGGGTGGGGATGCGTGTGGGTGGGGGATGCGTGTGGGTGGGGATGCGTGTGTGGTGGGGATGCGTGTGTGGGTGGGGATGCGTGTGTGGGTGAGGATGCGTGTGGGTGGGGATGCGTGTGTGTGGGGATGCGTGTGTGTGGGTGGGGCTGCGTGTGGGTGGGGATGTGTGGGTGGGGATGCGTGTGTGGGTGGGGATGCGTGTGTGGGTGGGGATGCGTGTGGGTGAGGATGCGTGTGTGGGTGAGGATGCGTGTGTGGGTGGGGATGCGTGTGTGGGTGGGGATGCGTGTGTGGGTGGGGATGCGTGTGTGGGTGGGGATGCGTGTGTGGGTGGGGATGCGTGTGGGTGGGGATGCGTGTGTGGGTGGGGATGCGTGTGTGGGTGGGGATGCGTGTGGGTGGGGATGCGTGTGGGTGGGTGGGGATGTGTGGGTGGGGATGCGTGTGTGGGTGGGGATGCGTGTGTGGGTGGGGATGCGTGTGTGGGTGGGGATGCGTGTGGGTGAGGGATGCGTGTGGGTGGGGATGCGTGTGTGGTGGGGATGCGTGTGGGTGGGGATGCGTGTGGGTGGGGATGCGTGTGTGGGTGGGGATGCGTGTGTGGGTGGGGATGTGTGTGTGGGTGGGATATGTGTGTGGGTGGGGATGTGTGGATGGGGGGGGATGTGAGGTGTGGGTGTGATCATTGCCTCGTCTCCGCCAGTATTTCCGCATGGAGCTGATGCACGCGGAGAAAGTCCGGAACGAAGAGGAGTGTCTGGAGACGGCAACGGTGGAGCCGGTACGTGGGGGGGGCAATGGGGGGGAGGAGGGGGCGGGCTGGGGATGGGTAAGAGGGGGGTGGACGGGGAGGGGGGAATGCTGGAACTGGTACAGAGACGTCCGTGGGGCAATGGGGAGTGGGCCCATAGCGTGTGCGGGGCCATAGCGTGTGCGGGGCCATAGCGTGTGCGGGCCAATAGCATGTGCGGGGCCTGGCGTGTGCGGGGCCATAGTGTGTGCGGGACCTGACGTGTGGCGTGTGTGGGTGTAATGGCCGCCCCCTGTACAGGGCGACTCTGTGTCCCGGGGGGACATCGGCAGCGGGGAGCTGGCACGTCTGGTGTACAAGAACGCTGTGCAGACGGTCACCGGTAAGTAGCTGCCACTAGTAGTGGTGGATGGGCCGAAGGGCCACTCAGCACGGGGGGAAGGGAGGGGAGGGGAGCCGTCTGGAGCATCGTGGAATACAGGTGGAATATAGCGTAGCAAAGTGTGGAGTCGTGCATTTTGGTCGTAGGAATAAAGGCGTAGACTATCTTCTAAATGGGGAGAGAATCTAGAAATCGGAGGAGCAAAGGGACTTGGGAGTTGGCGCAGGATTCCCAAAAAGTTAATCTGCAGTCGAATCATTAGTAAAGAAAGCAAACTCAATGCTCGCATTTATTTCAAGAGGGCTTGTATACAAAAACAGGATGTAAGAGGAGGATGCTAGGAGGCTGCAAGGTGACGGATAGGCTGGGTGAGTGGGCAAATGCATGGCAGATGCAGTATAATGTGGATAAATGTCAGATTATCCACTTTGGTGGCAAAAACAGGAAAGTAGACTATTATCTGAATGGTGGCCGATTAGGAAAGGGGGAGATGCAACGAGACCTGGGTGTCATGGTACACCAGTCATTAAAAGTAGGCATGCAGGTGCAGCAGGCAGTGAAGAAGGCGAATGGTATGTTAGCATTCATAGCAAAAGGATTTGAGTATAGGAGCAGGGAGGTTCTACTGCTGTTGTACAGGGTCTTGGTGAGACCACACCTGGAGTATTGCGTACAGTTGTGGTCTCCTAATCTGAGGAAAGACATTCTTGCCATAGAGGGAGTACAGAGAAGGTTCACCAGACTGATTCCTGGGATGTCAGGACTTTCATATGAAGAAAGACTGGATAGACTCGGTTTGTACTCGCTAGAATTTAGAAGATTGAGGGGGGATCTTGTAGAAACTTACAAAATTCTTAAGGGGTTGGACAGGCTAGATGCAGGAAGATTGTTTCCGATGTTGGGGAAGTCCAGAACAAGGGATCACAGTTTAAGGATAAGGGGGAAATCTTTTAGGACCGAGATGAGGAAAACATTTTTCACACAGAGAGTGGTGAATCTCTGGAATTCTCTGCCACAGAAGGTAGTTGAGGCCAGTTCGTTGACTATATTTAAGTTAGATGTGGCCCTTGTGGCTAAAGGGATCAGGGGGTATGGAGAGAAGGCAGGTACAGGATACTGAGTTGGATGATCAGCCATGATCATATTGAATGCCGGTGCAGGCTCGAAGGGCCGAATGGCCTACTCCTGCACCTATTGTCTATGTTTCTATGCTGAGGCTCTATAAGGCGCTGGTCAGGCCGCTTTTGGAATATTGTGAGCAATTTTGGGCACCTTATCTAAGGAAGGATGTGCTGGCTGTGGAGAGGGTCCAGAGGAGGTTTACAAGAATGATCCCAGGAATAAGTGGGTTAACCTATGATGAGCGTTTGACGGCACAGGGCCTGTACTCGCTGGAGTTTAGAAGAATGAGGGGGGACCTCATTGAAACGTACAGAATAGTGAAAGGCTTGGATAGAGTGGATGTGGAGAGGATGTTTCCACTAGTGGGAGAGTCTAGGACCAGAGGGCACAATCTCAGAATTAAAGGACGTTCCTTTAGGAAGGCAATGAGGAGGAATTTCTTTAGTCAGAGATGTGGAGGCCAAGTCAGTGGATATATTTATGGCAGAGATAGATAGATTCCTGATTAGTACGGGTGTCGGGTTATGGGGAGAAGGCAGGAGAATGAGGTTTGGAGGGAGAGATAGATCAGCCATGATTGAATGGCGGAGTAGACTCAATGGGCCGAACGGCCTAATTCTGCTCCTATCCCTTATGGACCAATTCCTGCCCGACAACATTAACTCAGACTAGTTGGAGAGGAGGGGCTAGTGGGGCACAAATGGTGCCACCACCCCCCCCCCTGTGGCCCCACCCCCCGTGGCCCCCCCCCCCACATCCTGCCCTAGAGTCTGATACCACCCCCGTTGTGTCGTGTCGTCGTCGTCCCCCCCCCCCCGTGGTCCTACCCCCCCATCCTGCCCTAGAGTCAGATACCCCCCCCCCCCCCCCCCCCCGTGTGGGCGTTGACCGCTCGGCTCTGTGTCCAGGAGACGCCGACTTCCACGTGTCATTCTGGAACATCGCCGCGCTCTTCACCTTCACCAGCCGCCTACAGGACGACATCCTGGCAGAGTGAGTGGGTGTGTGTGTGTGTGTGTGGTGTGTGTGTGTGGGAGGTGTGTGTGTGTGGGGGCGCGTGTGTGTGGGGGCCCGTGTGTGTGGGGGCCCGTGTGTGGGGGCCCGTGTGTGTGGGGGGCCGCGTGTGTGGGGGCCCGCGTGTGTGTGGGCCCGCGTGTGTGGGGGCCCGTGTGTGTGTGGGGGTGCCTGTGTGTGGGCGCGTGTGTGTGTGTGTGTGGGCGCGTGTGTGTGGGGGCGTGTGCGTGGGGGTGCGTGTGTGTGTGGGGTGCGTGTGTGGGTGGGGGTGCGTGCGTGCGTGGGGGTGCGCGTGTGTGGGGGCGTGTGTTTGGGGGTGTGCGTGGGATGTGGGGGGGCAGTGAGAGGGTTACTGGGAGGGGGAGGATGGGCAGTGAGGGGGGGTAGATACCCACTGACGCCCCCTTGTCCCTCCCCCCCCCCCCCCCCCCCACAGCCTGCGGGAGCAGCACCCCCACCGGACACAGACGTGGGACTTCCTGGCGCGGCGAGAGCTGGTGCAGGGGTCAGCGGCCGGAGAGGGAGGGGCCGGCACCCCCGCAGAGCAGCCACGCAGGAGCAGCAATGCAGCCGAGGTGGCGCGCAAGGAGCAGCGTTGCTGGGACATGTACGAGCAGGCAGTGGGTGCCGTGCCCACAGGTCAGTGGCCGGGGGTGGGGGTGGGGTGGGGAGGGTCTCATGGGGGGGGGGGGGGCGTTCCATGGGGGGGATCGCAGGTCAATGGCCGGGGGTGGGGTGGCGAGGGTCTCATGGAGGGGGGGGCGTTCCATGAGGGGGTCTCTACGGGGGTCACAGGTCAGTGGCCGGGGAGGTGGGGAGGGTCTCCATGGGGGGTCCGGGCTGACGTTCTGCACGGTTTCAGCGCACATGTGGAAATGTTACGTCACTTTCTGCCACGAGCGCTTCCGCCGAAAGACCAACAACAGTGAACTACGGCGACAGGTAACTCCCCCCCCCCTCGCTCCCCCTCTCCCTCGCTCCCCCCCCCCCACTTGCTCCCCCCCCACTCGCTCCCCCCACCCTCGCTCCCCCCCCACTCGCTCCCCCCCCCTCGCTCCCTCTCTCCCCCCAATCTCGCTCCCCCCCACCCTCGCTCCGCCCCCACCCTCCTCTCGCTCCCCCCCACCCTCGCTCCCCCCCCCACTCGCTCTCCCCCCCACTCGCTCCCCAATCGCTCCCCTCAGCCCCTTTCTCTTCCCCCCCCACTCTCTCCCCCCCTCCCCCTCCCCCTCCCTCACCCGCTCTCTGCACCCCCCCCCCCCTCTGCCACCCCCCCGGCCCCCCCCCCCCCCCGCTCTCACGCCCCCCCGGCCCACTCTCACCAGCCTCCCCGACACTACCGTAACCTCTACCCCCCTCCGTGCCTGTGTGTGCGTGTGTGGTGACGGTGTGGGCGGTTATTACAGAGACTGGAGCAGTTGCTGTCTGTGCTGGGACGGGCACAGGACACCGCCATGTTGCCCCCGGACCTGCACCGGACCTGGGTGAGTGGGAGAGGGGGGAATTGTGGGGGGGGGGGGGGGGGGGGTTGCTCCTTGGTACGTGGTTGGTGGGCGCTCAGATACGGTGGTGCTGCATGGGGCAGGGGTGACGTGTGTGTGGGGGGGGGGGGTGACTTGTGTGTGGGGGGGGGTGACGTGTGTGGGGGGGGGGTGATGTGTTTGGGGGGGGGGGTGTGAGGGTGGTGTGTGTGTGGGGGGTGATTGTGTGTGTGTGGGGGGTGACGTGTGTGGGGGGGTGATTGTGTGTGTGGGGGGTGGTGTGTGTTTGGGGTGGTGTTTGTGTTTGTGTGTTGGGGGGTTTTTTGTGGTTTTTTGGGTGGTTTTGTTTTGGTGGGGTGCTGTATTTGTGTTTGGGGTGCTGTTTGTGTGGGTGCCCACGTGTTTTTGTGTGTGTGGGGGTGATGTGTGTGTGTGTGTGGGGGGTGATGTGTGTGTGGGGAGGTGAGGGCGAGGGCCTCCTGCTTGACCGGTGTTGTCCCCACAGCTGGCGTTGCTGGTGGGCAGCGGGCAGTGTGAGCGGGCGCTGGTCGAGGCTGAGCGGATGTGTACCGGTGCCGGCCGCTGTCTGCAGACCTGGCAGAGCGGGCTGGAGGTGTTGGTGGAGCAAGGCTGCCCCCGTGTGGCTGCACTGGTACAGCAGGCATTGCGTGAGGTCCCCCCCGCGGTGAGTGCCCCCCCCTCCGGCCAGTCTGACCCCTCCCCCGTGACCAGACTGACCCCTCACCCCTCCGGCCAGTCTGACCCCTCCCCCCTCCGGCCAGTCTGACCCCTCCCCCCTCCGGCCAGTCTGACCCCTCCCCCCTCCGGCCAGTCTGACCCCTCCCCCCTCCGGCCAGTCTGACCCCTCCCCCTCTGGCCAGTCTGACCCCTCCCCCCTCCGGCCAGTCTGACCCCTCCCCCCTCCGGCCAGTCTGACCCCTCCCCCCTCCGGCCAGTCTGACCCCTCCCCCCTCCGGCCAGTCTGACCCCTCCCCCCTCCGGCCAGTCTGACCCCTCCCCCTCTGGCCAGTCTGACCCCTCCGGCCAGACTGACCCCTCACCCCTCTGGCCAGACTGACCCCTCCCCCCTCCGGCCAGTATGACCCCTCCCCCCTCCGGCCAGTCTGACCCCCCTGGCCGCGAGCTTGGCTTCACCCTCGCCCCTTGGTGCCCCCTCCCCATGGCACAGGGGGTGTAATTGACTGCTCTGTGTCACGTTGCAGGAGTGTTTGCCCCTGTGGCTCCTGTACCTGGAGTGGAGCGAGACCAACGACTGCCCTGACCACACCGAGACCCTCTACCAGGTAGGCACAGAGTGACCACACTGACCGCACCCACACTGACCACTGACCGCACCCACACTGACCGCACCCACACTGACCACTGACCGCACCCACACTGACCACTGACCGCACCCACACTGACCACACCCACACTGACCGCACCCACACTGACCACTCCCACACTGACCACACCCACACTGACCGCACCCACACTGTCCACACCCACACTGACTGCACCCACACTGTCCACACCCACACTGACCACTGACCGCACCCACACTGTCCACACCCACACTGACCACTGACCGCACCCACACTGACCACTGACCGCACCCACACTGTCCGCACCCACATTGACCACTGACCGCACCCACACTGACCGCACCCACACTGACCGCACCCACACTGTCCGCACCCACACTGACCGCACCCACACTGACCGCACCCACACTGACCACTGACCGCACCCACACTGTCCACACCCACACTGACCACTGACCGCACCCACACTGACCACTGACCGCACCCACACTGACCACTGACCGCACCCACACTGACCGCACCCACACTGTCCGCACCCACACTGACCACTGACCGCACCCACACTGACCACTCCCACACTGACCACTCCCACACTGACCGCACCCACACTGAACCGCACCCACACTGAACCGCACCCACACTGACCGCACCCACACTGACCGCACCCACACTGACCGCACCCACACTGACCGCACCCACTGACCGCACCCACACTGTCCACACCCACACTGACCACTGTCCGCACCCACTGTCCACACCCACACTGACCGCACCCACACTGACTGACTGCTGCCCCTGTGCCAACAACACCCCCATGCTGACCACAGTGACCTCTGACCTATGCCCACAGATGGCCGTGCGGTCGGTGGTTCCGGCCGTGTCGGTGCCGGTGAAGGAGCAATACCTGGACTGGGGGCTGCGGACCGGCGGCTACAGGAAAGCCCGGCTCGTGTTTGCCCGGTAGGTGGGGGCGGTCCGAGCAGCGACACGTTGGGGGGGCTAAGGGTGGTGGGAGGGGGTTAAGGGTGGAGGGGTTAAGGGTGGAGGGGTTAAGGGTGGTGGGGTTAAGGGTGGGGGGGGGGTTAAGGGTGGGGTTGAGGTTAAGGATGTGGGGGGTTACGGGTGGGGGGGGCTCGGACAGAGTTGTGACCCCCCCCCCCCCCCCCTCATGTTCCAGTCTCCGGGAGGAACGGCCGTTTTCCCTGGAGTTCTTCAGGAAAATGATCGCGATCGAGAAGGACCAGGTGAGCTCGGGGGTGGGGAGGGGGGGGGGGTGCAGGTGCAGGGGGTGTGTGGGTGGGGGGGGGGGGGCGTGGAGGAGGGATGGGGGCGGGGCTTGTAGGGGGAGGTGCAGGAGGTACGGGTGGCCTGGGGGGGGGGGGTTGCAGGAGGGGTAGGGGTGGGGAGGGGCGTGTGGGGGGGGTGCAGGTGCAGGGGGTGTGTGGGGGGGTGGAGGTGGGGGAGGGGCGTGTGGGGGGGGTGCAGGTGCAGGGGTGTGTGGGTGGGGGGAGGTGCAGGAGGGTGTGGGGGTTGCAGGAGGGGTAGGGGAGGGGCGTGTTGGGGGGGTGCAGGTGCAGGGGGTGTGTGGGTGGGGGGGAGGTGCAGGAGGGGTGGGGGGGGAGCGTGTAGGGGGAGGTGCAGGAGGTTGGGGGTACAGGTGGCCCGGGGGGGAGGGGGGGGATGACCAGGTGTGCAGAGGGCAGGTGGGACTGAGGGAGGGGTGACGGATTGGGGTTTAGTGCTGGGGAGGCACCAGGACCTCCCCCACCCTCACTGCTCTATGTCTCTCCCCCCCCCCCCCCCTCCCCCAGGGTGGCGGGGACATGCATCGTCTGCGGGAGTATTACGAGCGAGCTGTGCGGGAGTTTGGATCCACTACTGCAGGTGGGAACATCGGGAATAACGTGAGCGTGGAGGGGCCGGGAGGGTGGAGAACTCTGGGATTCTGCAGAAGGACTTGGGCAGGTTGGGAGAGTGGGCAGATGGAATATTGTGCAGCAAAGTGTGGAGTCGTGCATTTTGGTCGTAGGAATAAAGGCGTAGACTATTTTCTAAATGGGGAGAGAATCCAGAAATCGGAGAAGCAAAGGGACTTGGGAGTTGGTGCAATATTCTCAAAAAGTTAATCTGCAGTCGAATCAGTAGTAAAGAAAGCAAACTCAATGCTAGCATTTATTTCACATTACATCCCTGTATACAAACACAGGGATGTAATGCTGAGGCTCTATAAGGCGCTGGTCAGGGTGCAGTATTGTGGATAGTTTAGGCTCCGCTGACCCCACCCCAGGGCCCTGGACAGGGGGGGTGGGTTAGGGGCGGGGGTGTCCAAGCATCGCTGACCGACTTTCTCTCCCCCCTCCCCCCAGGGCTGTGGCTGGACTACATTGGCGAGGAGCGTCGGCACGAGCAGGGCAAGGCCGAGCACTCGGGCCCCCTCCACTGGAGGGCCATGAAGGCGCTGAAGGGGCCTGAGGTGGAGAGCTTCGTGTCTCAGTACACCCTGCTTCAGACCGGGCACCTGGAGCCCACTGCCCACTGACCCACACTCTTCACTGACCCCCACTGCCCACTGCCCCCCACTGCCCACTGACCTACACTGCCCATTGACCTACACTGCCCACTGACCTACACTGCCCACTGCCCCCCACTGCCCACTGACCCCCACTGCCCACTGACCCCCACTGCCCACTGACCCCCACTGCCCACTGACCCACACTCTTCACTGACCCCCACTGCCCACTGACCTACACTGCCCACTGACCCCCACTGCCCACTGACCTACACTGCCCACTGACCTACACTGCCCACTGACCTACACTGCCCACTGACCCCCACTGCCCACTGCCCACTGACCCCCACTGCCCACTGACCTACACTGCCCACTGACCTACACTGCCCACTGCCCCCCACTGCCCACTGACCCACACTGCCCACTGACCTACACTGCCCACTGACCCCCACTGCCCACTGACCCCCACTGCCCACTGACCCACACTCTTCACTGACCCCCACTGCCCACTGACCTACACTGCCCCCCACTGCCCACTGACCCCCACTGCCCACTGACCCCCACTGCCCACTGACCCCCACTGCCCACTGACCCCCACTGCCCACTGACCCCCACTGCCCACTGCCCACTGACCTACACTGCCCACTGACCCCCACTGCCCACTGACCCCCACTGCCCACTGACCCCCACTGCCCACTGACCCACACTCTTCACTGACCCCCACTGCCCACTGACCCCCACTGCCCACTGACCCCCACTGCCCACTGACCTACACTGCCCACTGACCTACACTGCCCACTGACCTACACTGCCCACTGACCCACACTGCCCACTGACCCCCACTGCCCACTGACCTACACTGCCCACTGCCCTACACTGCCCACTGACCTACACTGTCCACTGCCCACTGACCCCCACTGCCCACTGACCCACACTGCCCCCTGACCCACACTGCCCCGGCCCCTCCCTTGATTCCTGGTGTGCACTCAGGCAGGGGGTGTCGGGGGAGAGGGGGTGGGGGGGGAGGGGTTGTCGGGGGGGATGGGGTGGGGGGGGAGGGGTTGTCGGGGGGAGGGGTGTCGGGGAACTGCAGCATCATCTCTGTAATTGACAAATAAAACTCTAGACCCAATATGACCCCGTGCCCTTTGTGTGTGAGGCCAGCCAGGGGAGATGATTGTGGGGGTGGGGAGGTGCCCGGGCTCGGCTCCCTCTATGTGGCCTGAGCCAGGTGTTGGATTTCTCTCACCTTGTCCCAGCCTGGGGTGGACGTGCACCTGGCCAGGTGTTTGCCCCATGGTGCTGTGCGAGCACCTTCTCCTTCTGTTCATGCCCGTGGTTTAGTGTGCACTGTGTTCCCCCTCAGCCTCCCACTCCCCAGCTCACTGTCTGCGTTTGTGTGCAGCTCGTTATCTACCTGACTTGTGTTCCAGTCCTGGGTTGTAGCAGGTAATGCGACCGGTACTGAAGGCAGGAATCAGCCCGTCCCAAACTCCTCGCCCCGTTCCCGAAACAGAAACATCCTCTACCTGTGTCCCAGGAAATCTCCGCCATCTCCTCCCCCGTCCCAATCTCAAGCCCCAGGTCACCACGCACCCAGCCCCTCCCACACCCGGCCCACCTATCCACACCAGGGCTGATCAGCCAGGAAAGGCCCAGACTCCATCTTTACCCCTCACTGTATTTCCCTCAACTCTCATGTTGCACAGAAAACAATCCATGTTTGTCCAACTCCCCCCTGTAGCTCACTCCCTCTGACAGAAGCAGAGAGGGGGGGGGGAGGGGGGCAGGAGTGGGAGGGGGGATGGGAACAGGAGGAGTGGGGGGGGGGGGGGGGTGATGGGAACAGGAGTGGGGGGGGTTGTGATACACAGAAGGGAGTTTACAATACCACCTGCCTGAGGAAAGGTGCAGAGGCCGAGTCGTGTGTAGAATTGCCCATGCTGCTGCACACACACAGAGTGTTGGAGTAACTCAGCGGGCCAGGCAGGAGGCCATGCCCATTCCTCATGGACCAGTACAGGAACAGGCCCTTCGGCCCACAATGTCTGTGTTTTACATGACACCAGCCCGCCTGTGCTCCGCTCCCCTCCATATCCATGAGCCTATCCCAAGCCACTACCGTATCTGCCATGTTGCTGGTGTGTCTGGCAGCTGCCGTGTGTTCACCATCTCCGTCTCAGGCAAAGCCGCGCATTGGACGCACGTCCCCGTTGGAGTGGCCCCTGGTATCCAGGGGGGGACATTGGTGAGAGAGAACATAGAGCCTTGTGGACAGCAGCTGGTCAGCCAGTCCAAGCTGCCGTGAATTGAATGTGGCCTGAGCCAGGTGTTGGATTTCTCTCGTTGGATATCCGGAAGTGGCGGCGCTGGGAACGGCTGCGGCTCGCCTGCAGTCCGTTTGTCTTTTACTTTTTTGTGTTGTTTTTTTCGTTTTGTCTAGTAACGTTTTTGGTTTTTAGGTCGTGTTTATGTGTGGGGGGGGGGGGGGGGGGGTGAAACGCGGCTTGCTGTCTCTCCCTTCGGGGGAATACGACCTTTTTGTCGTATCCCCCTTCTCTGCCTCCGTCTACGCTGAGGCCTAATGGCGGAGCTGGCGACCTCGGGACTCTGGAGGCAGCTGACAGGAATCGCCCTGAGCTCGCCCCCGTGAGGGTGGCCCAGCCCGGGGCTGGAACTGCGCTCTCGTGAGAGCGGCCTGGCGAGGGGCTGAGAGACTTTCCCGTGAGGGGCTGTGGCCCGTCGGAGTGGCCCAGCCCGAGGGTGGAACGGTACTCACGTGAGGGCGATCCGGCTCGGGGCTGGAACGGTGCTCCGGTGGCTGGGACGGCGTTCTGGCGGCGGTGACCTGAGTCCTGGGTTGAGCCGCGGGCCAGCGGCTGCGTGTGCTGGACTGGAGGGCGGCAGCTTCGACCAACCCCGGGCCGCGGTTTTTGAACCGGCCCGTTTGCGGGGTTCGGTGAGCCGCAGGACTGTTGTGCCATCGCCCGGTGGGGAATCGCCTCAGCGCAGAGGGAGAAGAGGAGGGAAGAGACAGTAACCCTAAGATTTTTGCCTCCACCACAGTGAGGAGGTGCTTGGAGGATACACTGTGGTGGTGTTAATTTGTGTTTATTGTTGTTTATTATTGTATGATTGTATGTATGACTGCAGGCACGAAATTTCGTTCAGACCGTAAGGTCTGAATGACAATAAAGGTATTCAATTCAATTCAATTGACTAGAAGCATTTTAATTTGACCGCTAGAGGGGTAGTGTGCGGTCAGATACGTCTCTATAATCACAACAATGACTGCACTTGAGACTTCATGGTGTAGGCGTGAGATTCGAGGACATTTTATTAATGTGTTTGTGTTAAATTGCCACATGTGCTGGGACCACAATATCACTTTACTACAGCTTCAAGCCCATTCAACACAATAAATGAAGATGAGATACAGATGAGTTGCTGCAGCTGAAGCAGGCGGTGTGAGGACAGGTCCATCGCAGCTCAGTGTTGCAGGGTTGGGGTCATGCAGAGGTTACTGGTGAGAAGCTCCTGAACCTTGCCCCCAATGGTGGCAGCGAGATGTGAGCGTGGGCTGGTGCCGGTCGTTACAACATTGAACAGTACAAGAACAGAACCTTATTTACCTGCGCATAATCCATCCCTCCATGTCCAACACCTCTTGTATCTGCCTCCACCACCACCACCACCCTCTGTGTGAAGAACCTGCCCCACACATCTCCTTTAAACTTTGCTCATCTTACATTACAGCTGGGCCCTCATCCTGGGAACAAGGTTCTGAGTGTCTACCCTATCTACGCTGCTCATAACTTTATCAACTTGTGTTAGGTTTCCCTCGGCTTCCGGCGAAAGCGATCCAAGTCTGTCCAAGGAAAACAGTTTTCACCCAGAGAGTTGTGAATCTGTGGAATTCTCTGCCACAGAAGGCAGTGGAGGCCGATTCACTGGATGTTTTCTAGAGAGTTAGCTCTGGGCCCCCCCCTCCCTTTCTCCTCAAAACCCCCTCCTCCCTTTCATAATTTGAAGAAGGATCCAGACCTGAAACGTCACCTATCCATGTTCTCCACAGATGCTGCCTGACCCGCTGAGTTACTCCAGCACTCTGTGAAACGTCACCTATCCATGTTCTCCACAGATGCTGCCTGACCCGCTGAGTTACTCCAGCACTCTGTCTGTCTATCTTTGTGCAAGATTGTTGTTCTCTGACACTGTTCCCCATTATTATTCCAACCAGTGTCTGTCAGTGAATGTAACGAGAGTGGAGCTGGGTTTCGTCACATGGTCACGGGGGCCGGAGGCAGGAAATGTGGGGACATGCGGAGAGGTCAGGGGTCACAGCATCATGCAGCACGGAAACAGGCCATTCGGCCCAACTTGCCCGTGCTGACCAACATGCCCCACCCACCCTGGTTCCACGTTTGGCCCATATCCCTCTACACCTGTCCTATCCATGTACCTGTCCAAACGTCATGTTGTACCTGCCTCAACGACCTCCTGTGGCAACTCGTTCCATAAACCCACCACCCTCTGTGGGGGAAAAAGCTGCCCCTCAGCTTTTTATTTAATCTTTCTCCTCTCTCCGTAAACCGGTCCTGTGGTTCGAGATGCCGTCAGGTGGCAGCAACCTGCGCTCCAAAGAATAAAATCCTAGCCTGTATCTCCCTGTATCTCAGGAGCTCTGGTCCTAGTGACATCCTTGTCAATCTGCAATCTTCCTGCCTTCAGCAGGGTGACAAGACCCCAAATGCCGCCTCACCACCATCTAGTTCAGCTGCAACGTGACACCCCAACTTCCATACTTGATAGGGTGGACACAGAGTACTGGAGTAACTCAGCGGGTCAGGCAGCATCTGTGGAGAGAAGGAATGGGTGAAGTTTCAGATCGACACCCTTCTTCAGACTGATGAAGGACAATGTACAAAGGCAGTCCTCACCTCCTTGTCTCCCTGTGACGGCACCTTCAGGGAACGATACACTGCCCCAACAACCCACCCCGGGGCCCTGCCATTCACTGTGAACGTGCTGGCTGACAAGTGACCCTTCAGCCCATTGCTCTCTACTACCCCGCTCCCCGCAGTCACCAAGGTTACAGACTGGGTCTCGGACTGACCTCTGCCCCTGGAGTCACCCCCAGAGTAACCATTGCCCCTCCCCTCCCATCCGCCGTACCCCAGTCCGGGCTGCTCCAGCACTGGAGAGCTGCCACCCTGGGGTGCTCCCTCGCTGGCACTCCCTCACTTCTTGATCTCCAGGATGGAGGGGCTGTGATCGATGATGGCCAGGATGATGCGCTCCATGTATTCCCGCAGTCGCTCACTCACTTCCTCCTGATCACGCAGCGCGAACAGTAGCTGTGGGGAGGGGGCAAAGGGTAAAGGGGAGAGTGGAGGGGGCAAGGAAGAGGGTCAGATGCAGACACAAACAGACCCCACCCACCCGGACGCACACATTCACCTGGTTGCAGCTGGTACGTGCATGAACACACCTGGTCATGCCAGGTACATGCATGTATTTACCTGTGCATGCCTGGTACACACATGCACTCCATCGATCCCGCCAGGGTCACATGTGCACACTATTCGTCATGCTAGGCACACGCATGTACTCACCTGGTCCTGGCTGGCGGTGTCGATCTCCGTGGCCAGGTTTTGGGCCCTGGCATGTGCACCGCACAGCTCAGCGGCTCCGCTCAGACTCAGCGCCAACACCTGGCCATTCAGCCCATCGTTCTGTTCCTGCAGCCGCTCATTGTCCTGTAACACACGAGGGTCAGCACACAGACACACCAACACATGGACACGCACACACACACACACACACCAACACATGCACACGGACACACACCAACACGGGCACACACACACGCATACTGACACATACACACGTACACACGCAAGACCCCCTCCCCACCCCTACCTGCGTGAGCCGCTCCACCTGGTACTGCAGCTCCAGGGGTCGGGGGGGGAAGGTGAGGTCACAGAGCCGGGTGCAGGGGGCTCCCCACGGGTTGAGACCCCCCCTCCCCCCACAGCGGCTCTGCACCAGTAGTTCACGGCGCAGGTCCTCCACAAGCTGCGGGGGTGAGAGGATCGGCAGTCATGGTATCAGTCTGTGTCACAGCCTAACCACCCCTGCCCCCATCCCCCAGCCCCACCTCCCCACCCACCCCACATCCCCACCCTCCTCACCCACCCACCTCCCCACCCACCCCACATCCCCACCCTCCTCACCCACCCACCCCCAGCCCCACCTCCTCACCCACCCCCCAGCCCCACCCCCAGCCCCACCTCCTCACCCACCTCCCAGCCCCACCACACACGCCCACCCTCCTCACCCAGCCCCACCCACACACCCTCAACTTGGCCGCAAAGCCTTCAATCCCCTCCTTCAAAGCATTAATATACAACGTGAAGAGTTGCTGCCCCAGCATCGACCCTGCGGAACTCCACTAGTCACCGGCCCTACCCATACCCCCTTCCCCCCCCCCCCCCATACCCCCTCCCTCCTCCCCCCCAGCCCCCGCCCACCTCCTGCATGGCCTCGCGCTCCCGCTGGAACTGCAGCCGGCTCTGGCGCATGCGCTCCACCATCCTGCGATGCAGGTGCAGCTCGTCCTGCAGTCGCAGCCCCGCATCCTCCCACTGGTAAGAGATGCACTGGTGTTCCTGCAGGGGGGAGAGAGAGAGGGAAGAGAAGATTTACGAGGATGTTGCCAGGACTCGAGGGGCCTGAGCTACAGGGAGAGGTTGGGGCAGGCTTGGAGGATGAGGGGAGATCTTACAGAGATTTAATAGGAATCTTTTTCACACAGAGGGTGTGGGTGTACGGAACGAGCTGCCAGAAGAGGTAGTTGAGGCTTTGACTATGCCTCGGGTACATGGATAGGACAGGTTTAGAGAGATATAGGCCAAACGCAGGCAGGTGGGACTAGTGTAGATGGGGCATGTTGGTCAGCCTGGGCAAGTTGGGCCGAAGGGCCTGTTTCCGTGCTGTATCACTCTTTAACTGCGTGCAGTTCCGGTCGCTCCATTGAGGACAGATGTGGAGGCAGGAAGTTTACCAGAACCATGCCTGGAGCTCAGGGACAGAGATGGACCTTTATTGTTTCTGAGGAACATCGGAGATTGTGGAGGCAGCGATGGTATAAACAGTGACAACCTCGCTCCCAGTGGCAATGTCCCACACTGGAGGGTTGGAGGTGAGAGGGGGGGATATATGTTACACAGAGGGTGGGGGGGCCTGGAACATGGGGGGTGGAGGGAACCACGGGCAGGTGGAGGTGTCTGCATTGAGGTAGCCACAGGTCAGGTACCTGGGGAGGTGGAGAACGTCAACGGGTGGAAGAGAGGCAGTGGGGGCGGGGAGGGGAGACCCCCAGGGTCTGCTGCTGGGTCTGTGTCGATGGGGGTGGGCCTCCCCACCACATACCCCTGCTCCCCATAAAGCACCCCACCCCCCCCACCAACCACCCTCACCCCCCCAACACCCCTTCACCCCCCCCCCCACCAACCCACCATCAACACCCCTCACCCCCCCCACCAACCACCCTCACCCCCCCCACCAACACCCCCCCACCAACCACCCTCACCCCCCCACCAACACCCCTCGCCCCCCTCACCTGTCCTAGCCGCTCGCTGCGACACTTTATCCGAGCCGCCGTCAGCTTCAGTCGCTGCGATTCCTCATCCAGCTGCTGCGCCCTGGACACAACATCTGCATTTACTGCCCCAGCGCGGGAACATCTGGGCTGTTGGGGGTCTCGGGGCGGGGCCGGTGCGGGTGACGAGGGTCGCGGGTCAGAGTCAGGGGTCACACCCACCTGTACCTCAGGCTCTGTGTCTGCGTCTCCGTCTCCCCGCGGACACGTCCCAAAAGCTGCCGGTGTCGCCACCGCGTCTCCCGCATCGTCTCGTGTGCGCCGCCCTGCTCGTCCCGGACCAGCTCCTCCGCCGCATGTACCCTGGGGTGGGGGCAGTGACGTCAGAGAGACGGGAACCCCCCGGAACAACCCCCCTCCCCCGACAACCGCCCCCAAAAATCCCCCCCCCCCGACAACCTCACCCCCCACAACCCCCTCCCCCGACCCCAAAAATCCCTTCCCCAACAACCCCCTCCCCCGACAACCTCACCCCCCACAACCCCCTCCCCCGACAACCGCCCCCAAAAATCCCCCCCTCCCCGACAACCCCACCGATAACCCCCCCCTGACAACCCCACAACCCCCTCCCCGACAACCTTCCCCCTCAACAATCCCCCCCGAGAGCCCCCACCTCACCTCCCCGCCCCACCCCCAGAAGCTACCTGTGCACCAGGTGGATGTTCTGATGCATGAGTTTACTCTTCTGCTCCCCCTTCATCAGACGCTCCATCTCCAACTCAGTCACCTTCCTCTCCAGGTAACACACCTGACAGGTAACGACATGCACTGTGTTGATGCTGGTTTAAACCAGAGATGGACACCAAGTGTTGGAGTCACTCAGCGGGTCAGGCAGCGTCTCTGGAGAAGGGAGTCGACCCGAAACGTCACCCATTACTTCCCTCCAGAGACGATGCCTGTCCCGCTGAGTTACTCCAGCACTTGGTGTTGTGAGTGTGGTGTGTGGGCTAAAACGTTGCAGCCGCCGATGGGGGTCTCGGGGAGGGGCAGTGGGGGTCTCGGGGAGGGGCAGTGGGGGTCTGCTCTCATAATAAAGGAGGGTGTCGTGGAGAAAGCCCCTGCCTCATACCGTCGCCAACACTGCCAGGTGATCGAGAACCAAAACATCCTGCAGCCATGCGTGCTCTGCCGTGTGCGGGTATACATGAGTGTGTGTGTGGATACGCGAGTGTGTGCGGGTATACATGAGTGTGTGTGGATACACGAGTGTGTGTGTGGATACATGAGTGTGTGTGTGGATACGCGAGTGTGTGTGTGGATACGCGAGTGTGTGCGGGTATACACGAGTGTGTGTGTGGATACGCGAGTGTGTGTGTGGATACGCGAGTGTGTGTGTGGATACGCGAGTGTGTATTCAGTAGTGTAATAAATTGCTGAGTGAATCAAACTGTTGGCTGAATGCGGTGATTTATTGAACACAAGTCACTCCCGGGGTCAGACACAGTCCGTGACCGTGTCCCTGGCCATGTCTGTGTGCGTGTCTATGTCCGTGTCCATGTGCGTGTCCGAGTATTGGTCGAGTTTTGTAAAGTTGACACAGTTTTAATCTGATCGCTGCTTGACTTTGTTACTGGTCTGTATTTGTATTTAATTGAATAAAAGCATTATGGATTATAATCAACGAGGGTGAGACAGTGTGAAGCCACGACCCGTCCCCTGTGTGTGAGGTTATTCATAACACTACGTGGGGGAGGGGTGGGGGAGGGGGAGGGGGGACGGGGAGGGAGGTGTACGGTGCACGGTGCCCCCCCCCCCTCACCTTCTGTGCGATGTCGGGCCGCGGTGAGTCGTCGCTGTCCCGGGTCAGGTCCTCGGTGCTGCAGCTGCCCAACGTGCTGCTGTGGAACAGCTGTCTGCAGATGTGACAGTGGCCGTGATTGATACGCCGAGCGCGGCCCAGAGACCCCCCTCCCCTCGCCCCTCAGCCCAGAGACCCCCCTCCTCTCGCCCCTCAGCCCAGAGACCCCCCTCCCCTCGCCCCTCAGCCCAGAGACAGACCCCCCTCCCCTCGCCCCTCAGCCCAGAGACCCCCCTCCCCTCGCCCCTCAGCCCAGAGACCCCCCTCCCCTCGCCCCTCAGCCCAGAGACAGGGGGGGGGGGGAGGAGAGGGGGAGAGCAAGTGGGGGTAAAGAGAGGGGGGGAGGGAGGGGAAGGGAGATGGGGAAAAGAGAGAGGGGAGAGCAAGTGGGGGGGGGAGAGGGGGGGGGGGAAGAGAGGGGGGGGAAGAGAGGGGGGAAGGAGAACATGTGGGGGCGGAAGGGGGGGAGGGAGTCTCTCACCGGCCGAATGCTGTGGACGACAGCTTGGTGCTGGAGCTATGGGATGGAGAGAGACGGGTAAGATTGTGATAGAAACATAAAGATCGCCAGTGCCGCTGATCAATGTGATCATGGCTGATCATCCACAATCAATGCCCCGTTCCTGCCTTCTCCCCATATCCCTTGTACACATAAATGCTGGAGAAACTCAGCGGGTACAGCAGCATCTATGGAGCGAAGGAGATAGGCAACGTTTCGGGCCGAAACCCTTCTTCAGTCTGAATACAATACTCCAGGTGTGGTCTCACTAGGGCCCTGTACAACTGCAGTAGGACCTCCTTGCTCCTAAACTCAAATCCTCTCACAACGAAGGCCAACATGCCATTTTATTTCAAAGTCACGTGAGAGACTACGTGATGAAGCCCGCCAGCCCGCGTGTGCGCCAATACGTTTAATGCATGGGGTACGACTGTCTGGGAGGAGGGTCGGCTCCTCCAGCGGTAAGTTTAAAAACCTCACAGGTCAGTCTACAACTTACTCTGAGGTGTTTTTGGTATTTTTGTCTCTAGCGTTATGGAGAGATCTAGGACCCAACAAATCCAGACGGGACGCGGGGAAAGCTGCTACGGAAGACCGCGGGAGTGCGGGAAACCGGCGGCCGTCTGTTGGTTCCTGTCAGGAGCACCTTGGCAACCCCTCAAGGGGGTAAAGCCAAACAAAAGTCTGACAGGCCTGTATTATCTGATGATTAAGGCCAGGAGGATTTCCCTCCCACACCAATGGGTGATGTCTTTCGCCGTTTATCACAGATGGAGCACCTCATGGAGAGGATGCTGGCACACAACATGCTCCGTGATACGGAGACATATCCAGGCAAGTCTACTCTAATGCCTGTGGCACCACCTGGTACAGGGCTGCTTAGTTCCTCCCACTCAGATGAGGGGAGTTTCGGAGGTCATTATATGGCTGACTCCGAATATGGATGTGTGTCAGATGAACACGCTGTTATGCATGATATGTGTGAATCGCATACACAAGAGTTGCCAGCTCATGCCTCCAGATGTGCAGTACCTTCACAAACAGGTGAACCACTTCAGAAAGAATTGGCCTCAAGCATCAGTTACCTGACTTCACATCAATTACAAGAGGAAACCATGACAGAAACTACTGCAAAGTACCCCACTCCAGCAAGTTGTGCAACTCTAAAAGTGCCCTTGGTCAACAATTCTATTTGGGGTTATTTTGGGGGTAGCATCAAGGCCCAAGAGATATAACTCCAACGCATCCTGAAGTTACTATCTGCAGGCATCACGGCTTTTGCCAGATCGATAGATGCCGGTCCATTATCGGATATTCAGCAAGAAGCCATGGCACTGATGTGCAACGCACACTTCGAGATAAATTGTTTCCGGAAGAACGCCATCAGGCCTGCATTGAACCCTAAGTTTGCGCATCTGTGTAGGGCCAGTAATGTCCAGCCGCCCAATCTCCTGTTCGGGGAAGACCTGAGTAAACAGGTGAAAGACTTGCACGATTAATCCAAAGCTGCAGGAATAATTAAAGCATCTCCTGTGGGCAAGTCTCTGCTCTTCCAGCGTCAGCACCCCTACGCCTCCACCAACAAGAAGCGGTTTTGCTGAAACTAGAAGCAGCTCCAGATTCGATCTACCCGGGCATCGGTCTTTTTTAGGCCAAGAAAAATGCGTAATCCTCACGCCCCAGCAGCTCAAACCTCCAGAGCAAGGGGAAGGAAACAGAACCAGTATTAGGGTCCGCTGGGCCTGCTATCGAGCCACCTGTAACCATGGAGGTAGGTGGGTCTGGTTCTTTCAGTAACACGGGGTGTGAGGAGCAGTTATAAGTTGATGGTAGATTAAACTTGTTTTTGCATGAATGGCGGTTGATAACCTTAGATCCATTTATATTGCACAGTATAAAGGGTTTCAAAATGTAATGTTTACCGAACATTTCCACCCACACGACATACGCCGAGTCGGTCGTATATTCATTCCAAACAAGAGGTTTTGGATACGCAAGCAGAAATACATGAGAGATCGCACATTGAGAGATCAATTTATGAAAAACATCAATACGTCTCTAATATATTCTCTAGGCAAAATAAAGATGGTGGATGCCGTATCATCCTTGATTTGACACAACTCAACTCATTTTGACATTTTGATAAATGCAAAGGGCCAAATCGAGCAGCTGGAAAAACAGCCACCATTTTGCCAATTACGCTAGCCACCTGGCGAATGGATGGCTGCTCCGTAATGAGAAGGTTATTACAGGCTTCTTTTAAATTTAATTTCTTTCCCCAGGGCAAGGTCACAGACATTTCCATAGAGTTCATAGTAAACCCTAATGGAATTTAAAATGGAGAATTTCTTTTCTGTCAAACTGGGAGGGAACATAAAAACTGACTGCAAAGGTTTTTATAGATATGTGAAGAGAAAGAGATCAGTTAAAACAAATGTAGGTCCCTTGCAGTCAGAAACAGGTGAATTGATCATGGGGAACAAGGACATGGCAGACCAATTGAATAACTACTTTGGTTCCGTCTTCACTAAGGAAGACATAAATAATCTGCCGGAAATAGCAGGGGACCGCGGGTCAAATGAGATGGAGGAACTGAGTGAAATCCAGGTTAGCCGGGAAGTGGTGTTAGGTAAATTGAATGGGTTAAAGGCCGATAAATCCCCAGGGCCGGATAGGCTGCACCCCAGAGTACTTAAGGAAGTAGCCCCAGAAATAGTGGATGCATTAGTGATAATTTTTCAAAACTCTTTAGATTCTGGAGTAGTTCCTGAGGATTGGAGGGTAGCTAATGTAAGACCAACCTCCCATGTACTCTGCCCCCAGGACGGAGCCGGCCTTCCTGATGAGTTTGTTGATCCTGTTGGTGTCTGCGGCCTTCGCTCGGCTGCCCCAGCACATGGCAGCGAAGAAAATGGCACTGGCCACCACCGACTGGTGGAACACCTGCAGCATCTCACTGCAGATGTTGAAAGAGCAGAACTTCCTCAGAATGTACAGCTGACTCTGTCCCTTCTTGTACAGGGTCTCAGCATTCCTGGACCAGTCCCGTTTACTGTCCAGGTAAACTCCAAGGGTACTTAAGGAAGTAGCCCCAGAAATAGTGGATGCATTAGTGATAATTTTTCAAAACTCTTTAGATTCTGGAGTAGTTCCTGAGGATTGAGGGTAGCTAATGTAACCCCACTTTTTAAAAAGGGAGGGAGAGAGAAAACGGGGAATTACAGACCAGTTAGTCTAACATCGGTAGTGGGGAAACTGCTGGAGTCAGTTATTAAAGATGGGATAGCAGCACATTTGGAAAGTGGTGAAATCATTGGACAAAGTCAGCATGGATTTATGAAAGGTAAATCATGTCTGACGAATCTTATAGAATTTTTTCGAGGACGTAACTAGTAGAGTGGATAAGGGAGAACCAGTGGATGTGTTATATCTGGACTTTCAGAAGGCTTTCGACAAGGTCCCACATAAGAGATTAGCATACAAACTTAAAGCACACGGTATTGAGGGTTCAGTATTGATGTGGATAGAGAACTGGCTAGCAAACAGGAAGCAAAGAGTAGGAGTAAACGGGTCCTTTTCAGAATGGCAGGGAGTGACTAGTTGGGTACCGCAAGGCTCAGTGCTGGGACCCCAGCTATTTACAATATATATTAATGATCTGGACGAGGGAATTGAATGCAACATCTCCAAGTTTGCGGATGACACGAAGCTGGGGGGCAGTGTTAGCTGTGAGGAGGATGCTAGGAGGCTGCAAGGTGACTTGGATGGGTTGGGTGAGTGGGCAAATGCATGGCAGATGCAGTATAATGTGGATAAATGTGAGGTTGTCCACTTTGGTGGCAAAAACAGGAAAATAGACTATTATCTAAATGGTGGCCGATTAGGAAAAGGGGAGATGCAACGAGACCTGGGTGTCATGGTACACCAGTCATTGAAAGTAGGCATGCAGGTGCAGCAGGCAGTGAAGAAAGCGAATGGTATGTTAGCATTCATAGCAAAAGGATTTGAGTATAAGAGCAGGGAGGTTCTACTGCAGTTGTACAGGGTCTTGATGAGACCACACCTGGAGTATTATGTACAGTTTTGGTCTCCAAATCTGAGGAAAGACATTCTTGCCATAGAGGGAGTACAGAGAAGGTTCACCAGACTGATTCCTGGGATGTCAGGACTTTCATATGAAGAAAGACTGGATAGACTCGGCTTGTACTCGCTAGAATTTAGAAGATTGAGGGGGGATCGTATAGAAACTTACAAAATTCTTAAGGGGTTGGATAGGCTAGATGCAGGAAGATTGTTCCCGATGTTGGGGAAGTCCAGGACAAGGGGTCACAGTTTAAGGATAAAGGGGAAATCCTTTAGGACCAAGATGAGAAAAACATTTTTCACACAGAGAGTGGTGAATCTCTGGAACTCTCTGCCAGTTGAGGCCAGTTCATTGGCTATATTTAAGAGGGAGTTAGATGTGGCCCTTGTGGCTAAAAGAATCAGGGGGTATGGAGAGAAGGCAGGTACAGGATTACAGGATACTGAATTGGATGATCAGCCATGATCATATTGAATGGCGGTGTAGGCTCGAAGGACCGAATGGCCTACACCTGCACCTATTTTCTATGTTTCTATGTTTGCATGGATCCTGGTTCACGGCATGAAATCACAGAGCTTTGAAATCTTCACGTAGTCACTCACGTGACTTCGAAATAAAATAAAAAGATTAAACGAGAACTTACCATTTGAAGTTTGATCTTTATTTTATGAGAAGTTGCGACGAGGGATTACGTGCCCTACACTCCCAATCCTATTCTCATAAAGATCATTCGGTAGTTCTAGTTCGTTAATCTTCCTATAGTTTAGGTCAGCGATTGTTCTGTGATTTCATACAGCTGCTTTAAAGGTTGACGCACATGCGGGCTGGTGGGCTTCTTCACGTAATCTAGGTATGTTACAATACTTATCTTCAGCGGCGCTGCAATTCTGCCACTGGCCGTGTGCGCGATTTTGGCGCGTTTGAGGGGGGGGGGGCGGAGTTAAAACGCGGTTTTCTCCAACCTGGTCCTGGATTATATTTTGTTGGAGTGCAAGTTTTTGCTGAAGAATCGTTCCTACGGCCGTTCTGTGTGTTTTTTTTAAAAATTCGCCCGACAAGTTAATCGCTGGAGTGATTTTAAAATCAGCTTGTGAAGCCGTCAACGCCGACAACGGGGCCAGATTTTACATCGGGGACAGGTAAAAGAAAGTGGTTTATTTTTATGTATAAAAGTGTTTCTTAAGATGCATTTAAATCACATTTTAAGTTGCGAAACGGTGATTATTTTCCCTGTACGAACCGGCAGTGTATGTGCTGCCGATACGGGTTTAAATCCACCACAACCGCAACATTCCAATTGATCGCGTTCCTGAAAAACCCACTCGCAAGCTGATTTAAAAAGCCATTAATTTACAGGTATTAAACATTAAATTCCTTCCATTTGGCGTATAAACCCATGACAATGAGATTTTAAAAGTATGTTATATTGTGAATTCTTGTGTGAATGTTATTTGGACACTGAGGCTATTTAAAAATGTTAATCTATTTTTAAGAAATGGATAGATGTTTAGATCTAATAATTGAATTTTGTAATTAGCTACAATTAAGTAACTAACTAATTATATGCTTTAATTTCAAGTAATCTAAGTAAGATTGTTTCATATTTGTTTCAGAATGCTGCAATCTAGTTCTCTTAATTTTTAAGAAAGTTATGGGATTTTAAATGTTCTCGATCACAGCTTTCGTGTTAAGTCAATGGAAAAGCAATAGGGAACAAGATGCTAATTTCCGAGTATGAAAATGGCCATAACTTTTTTAATACTGAAGATATGAAAGTGAATTAGGTGTCAAATTAAACTTCTTTTTATGCTTTATCTGATGGGATAAATTACAGACTTGATTTTTAAAATCTCAAAATTGTGTGACATTCCTACGTAATCCCTCATCGCAACTTCTCATAAAATAAAGTTCAAACTTCAAACCGTAAGTTCTCGTTTAATCTTTCTATTAGCATCCTTCACTGCCTGCTGTACCAGCATATCATCCCCCACCCCACATCCTTGGCAACCCCCTCAGTCCTCCCCTCCCCGCCTCCCTTCACCCCTCCCCCCCCTCACCCCTCCCCCTCACCCCTCCCCCCCTCACCCCTCCCCCACCCCCCTCACCCCGCCCCCCCTCACCCCTCCCCCCTCACCCTCACCCCGCCCCCCCCTCACCCTCACCCTGCCCCCCTCACCGCTCCCCCCCTCACCCTCACCCCGCCCCCCCTCACCCCCCCTCACCCTCACCCCTCCCCCCCTCACCCCTCCCCCCCTCACCCCGCCCACCCTCACCCCTCCCCCCCTCACCCCGCCCCCCCCCCTCACCGCTCCCCCTCACCTGTGCGCCTGCGCTGTGCGGAGCCGGCTCTGCAAGTTGAGGATGTCGATACTCCGCCGGCACTGAGCGCAGTCAACGTGGAGCCGCGGCTGGGCAGCACTGCGGACAGAGTGACCGTTGGGTGAGGACCTCTCACACTCCCCCTCCCCCTCTCCCCTTTCCCCTCCCTCATCCCCCTCTCCCCTCCCTCCTCTCCCCTCCCTCACCCCCCCTCCCTCACCCCCCCCTCCCTTACCTCCCATCTCCCCCCCTTCTCACCCCACCCCTCCCCTCTCCCTCTCCCTCCTCCTCCCCCAGTGGGGGGGGGGGGGTGTCTGCCCCTCACCGTGGTGGGCTGGGCAGGAGGTGGGTGCCCGTGGGTGGGGGGGTCCCGGCTCCGGGTGCTTCTGCCACAGACGGAAGGTTCTGGAAATCGCTCTCCATGTCGGTGTCCGGCTGCCTGAGAGTCATAGTGACGTCAGCGGGGTAGAGCTGACCCTCCTGTGACCTCTGCACCCTGACCTGCTGGGGCAGAGGGAAAAGGTCAGAGCCCACTCTGGTGGTGGGGGGGGGGGGGGTCACAGCAGAGATGCAGCATTTGGCCATTCGGCCCATCGAGTCTACCCCGCCATTCAATCATGGATGATCTATCTCTCCCTCTCATTCCCCTCTCCAAATATCTGTTATAGTCCCTGCTTCAACTCCCTCCTCTGGCAGCTGGTTCCACACACCCACACACACACCCAAAACACCGCCCCTCAGGTTCCTAGTAAATCTCTCCCCTCTCACCTTCAACCTACGTCCCCCGGTCCATGTTTCCACTACTCTGGTTAGAAGACTGTACATTCACCCTATTTATTCCCTCTATAAGATCACCCCTCATCCTCCTGCGCTCCAAGGAATAAAGTCCTGGCCTGCCCCAACCTGTCCCTGTCGCTCAGGCCAACATTTCCAATAATCCCGCTGCATCTATAGACAGCCTTCCCCCCCTTGTCCACTATCAGTGTTGTGTTGTCTGCAAACTTAAGGGTGTAAGGCAGAGAACACAGAATGCTGGAGTAACTCAGCGGGTCAGGCAGCATCTGTGGAGAACATGGATAGGTGACGTTTCACAGAATGCTGGAGTAACTCAGCGGGTCAGGCAGCATCTGTGGAGAACATGGATAGGTGACGTTTCACAGAATGCTGGAGTAACTCAGCGGGTCAGGCAGCATCTGTGGAGAACATGGATAGGTGACGTTTCGGGACAGGACCCTTCTTCAGCTGCATCGAATAGTGAAAGGCGTGGATAGAGTAGATGTTTCCACTAATGGGAGAGTCTTCGACTGGGTCATAGCTTCAGAATGAAAGGAAAGAAATGAGGAGGAATGTCTTTAGTCCGAGGGTGGTGAATCTGTGGAATTAATTGCCACAGAAGGCTGTGGAGGCCAAGTCAGTGGAGGCAGAGATAGATAGATTCTTGATTAGTGCGGGTGTCAGAAGTTATGGGGAGAAGGCAGGAGAATGGGGTTAGGAGGGAGAGATAGATCAGCTATGATTGAATGGCGGGGTAGACTTGATGGGCCAAATGGCCTAGTTCTACTCCTATCATTTATGACCTTATGATCACCCAAGAGCAGTGGTCACCCGTGCAGCAGTGGCATGACTGGTGACTGCGCGGGTGCAGCCCACATGCAGACTGCAATACTCGGGCTAGGCCACCAACACACATGCACAGGGCTAGTGGTAATGTCTGCATGGTGGCCACTGTGGAAGCAGAGGGTGGTGGTGGAAGGTTGTGTATGGGGCTGGACACCTGGGAATATTGAGGCCCCATCAATTACATCAACTCTTTGGTTGAAAATGTGAAAGGCAGGATTAGTAAGTTTGTACATGACACCAAAGTGTCGTAGATGGTGAAGATGGTGACCAAAGATGACAGCAGGATGTTGATCAGTTGGTCATGTGGCTGGGGACTGGTTCATGGAGTTTCATGCAGATAAGTGTGAGGTTTTGGGAAGTGCAACGAGGGCGGGATCTTGTCTCTGGGGAGTGTTGTAGAGCAGGGGGGTCGAGGATGGCAGTTACTGAAGGCTCTGGTGATCAGAGAGGCACAGTGGTCCTTATCAGTACGGGCACAGAGGATGGGACCCCCCTCGATCACCAACGTCCTTGATCTGCCCTCCCCCAAATCCCCCCTCCCCCAAATTCCCCCCCCGGTTACCTGCGGGCCGCAGTGCTCCTCCCCACCGGTCTGGCTGCCTCGGGCCAGCGAGCCGTCCACACACAGCCCCTTGTCCAGCAGCTCCGCGCAACCTGTACACAAACAGAGACATGATGGCAGCGATCCTGGGGCCAGGCACCACGCCAGGCGATGCTGACCGGCGCTGACCGGTACTGACCAGTACTGACCGGTGCTGGGGACCGACACCACTCCAGGCAATGCTGACCGGTGCTGACCGGGTTCTGTGCCGCCTCTTGCCGCTCCTACCTTTAATGGTGAAGATCCCACGGCAGAACTCAGGGAAGCTGATGTGTCCCAACTCCTGCGGGTCCAGTTGCTCTGCCACTCGCTGCAGCTGTGGAGTACAGGCGGTGTGAGACCAACAGCACGCACACGCACGCACACACGCACACGCGCACGCACACGCGCACACACACTATGTAGTACAGGCGGTGTGAGACGGACAGCACGCACACACGGTACTACACCACACCCTGGCTCTGTCCCGACTGAGATAGGAGCAGCGAGAGACCACTCTGCCCCTCTACCTGTAGTGGTAGCCCTGGACTCCCCCCCCCCCCCCCCCACCCACCCAGCACGCCTATGATGTAAATGTATCTCTCCACCATTCGGCCCATCGACTCTATGCCAACTCCAAGGACAACCCCTCCATCCTGGTCCCTACAACCTCCCACATCAAGGGTCAAAGAAACCCCCTGGTCTTCCAGCACCTTGACTGCGGCTAAAGATGAAGCCAGTATCTCGGCTCTGGCCACGGCAGCATCTGCCCCACCAGGCCACAGATGGCACTGGCCACCACCGATTGGCCACAGCGACTGACTCTGGGATTCCTCTGTGATCTTGTATCAGGCCAACACCATGACTCCCAATGTGTAGCAGAGAACTGCAGGTGCTGGTTTAAATCAAGGATAGACACAAAATGCTGGAGTAACTCAGCGGGACAGGCAGCGTCTCTGGAGAGAAGGAATGGGAGAAGAAGGGTTACTCCAGCACTCTGTGAAACGTCACCTATCCATGTTCTCCACAGATGCTGCCTGACCGGCTGAGTTACTCCAGCACTCTGTGAAACGTCACCTATCCATGTTCTCCACAGATGCTGCCTGACCCGCTGAGTTACTCCAGCACTCTGTGAAACGTCACCTATCCATGTTCTCCACAGATGCTGCCTGACCCACTGAGTTATGGTGCAGCAGCATCTATGGAGCTAAGGAAATAGGCAACGTTTCCGGCCGAAATCCTTCTGGAAATAGTCAATGTTTGGGCCGAAACCCTTCTGGAAATAGGCAACGTTTCAGGCCGAAATCCTTCTGGAAATAGGCAATGTTTCGGGCCGAAACCCGTAAGGGTTTCGGCCCGAAGCGTTGCCTATTTCCTTAGCTCCATAGATGCTGCCTGACCCGCTGAGTTACTCCAGCACTCTGTGAAACGTCACCTATCCATGTTCTCCACAGATGCTGCCTGACCCGCTGAGTTACTCCAGCACTCTGTGAAACGTCACCTATCCATGTTCTCCACAGATGCTGCCTGACCCACTGAGTTACTCCAGCACTCTGTGAAACGTCACCTATCCATGTTCTCCATAGATGCTGCCTGACCCGCTGAGTTACTCCAGCACTCTGTGAAACGTCACCTATCCATGTTCTCCACAGATGCTGCCTGACCCGCTGAGTTACTCCAGCACTCTGTGAAACGTCACCTATCCATGTTCTCCACAGATGCTGCCTGACCCACTGAGTTACTCCAGCACTCTGTGAAACGTCACCTATCCATGTTCTCCATAGATGCTGCCTGACCCGCTGAGTTACTCCAGCACTCTGTGAAACGTCACCTATCCATGTTCTCCACAGATGCTGCCTGACCCGCTGAGTTACTCCAGCACTCTGTGCTCTCTGCCTTACACCTTCTTTAAGTTTGCAGACAACACAACACTGATAGTGGACAAGGGGGGGAGGCTGTCTATAGATGCAGCGGAATTATTGGAAATGTTGGCCTGTGCGACAGGGACAGGTTGGGGCAGGCCAGGACTTTATTCCTTGGAGCACAGGAGGATGAGGGGTGATCTTATAGAGGGAATAAATAGGGTGAATGTACAGTCTTCTAACCAGAGTAGTGGAAACATGAACCGGGGGACGTAGGTTGAAGGTGAGAGGAGAGATTTACTAGGAACCTGTTTTGTGTGTGGGTGTGTGGGTGTGTGGGTGTGTGTGTGTGGGTGTGTGGGTGTGTGGGTGTGTGGGTGTGTGGGTGTGTGGGTGTGTGGGTGTGACCAGCTGCCAGAGGAGGGAGTTGAAGCAAGGACTATAACAACATTTAAAAGACTTGTAGACGGGCACAAGAGGGTTATGTGGAGAAGGTGAATGAGGTTGAGAGGGAAAGATTGATCAGCCATGATTGAATTGCGGAGTAGTTTTGATGGGCCGAATGGCCTAATTCTGCTCTTACAAATATGAACATGGACAGGATAGGTTTAGAGAAATAAACGCGGGCAGGTGTGGATGGAGCATATTGGTCAGCATGGGCAGGTTGGGCCGAAGGGCCTGTTCCAGTGAATGGCAGGGACTATAACGGCGCTGATGGGCAGCACCTTCACCGGTCACTCTGCCGGTCCGGAGTGACCAGGCCCGGCAGCGGGTCAGAACCACCGGGCAGGAGAGCGGGGCCGAATGGCCTCATCCCATCCCCATTGTTAATGACCCCGGCAACGGCGGCTCTCACCTCCTCTCCCTCCACGAAGCGAAGCCCCATCTGGATGAAGCGCCGCAGCGGCAACGAGCCGCCCGGTTCCTCGGCCACAGCATCAAAGACGAGCCGCAGCCGCTGCACAAACTCGCCCAGAGATTCCTCACCGGCCGCCGGCACCGGGACCGCAGCCGCCTCCATCACCGCCGCCGCCTCCATCACCGCTCCCCGCCGCCGCCCTCGCCGCTCCCCGCCGCCGCTCCCCGCCGCCGCAGACCCGGCACCAATGCAGCGGCCGGTGCAGCAGCGTTGCGGCACAACGCGCAGACCAATGGCACTAATGCAGCATCCGCCGGCTCAGCCTTTGATGCACAACCAATGCGAAAGAAAAGCAGAGAACTGGGTCATCGAATTCCGCTCCAATGCAGCCCCGCGCCTAGCAACGCGGCACCATTGCAGCTTCAACTGCAGCAGTCAGACCCATGCAGTGATGTTCCCAGCGTTGCACAACCAATCATGTTTTATACATCTAGTGCAGCCATGTGTCAAGGTGGTCAACAAAGATAACAGCAGGATCTTGATCAAAGATCATAGAGGATCTTCCACGACCTTCTACAATCTTTGATCTTGACCAGCGGGGCCAAGGAATGGCAAAGGGTTGGATGCAGATGAGGGCAGCTCCCGAGGAGTGTTGGAAGAGAGATAGAACTTTATTTATCCCAGGAGGGAAATTAATCTGCCAACAAACACAAAACACAAGATACATGCAACATAGACAATAGGTGCAGGAGTAGGCCATTTGGCCCTTCCAGCCAGCACCACCATTCAATATAATCATGGCTGATCATCCACAATCAGTACCCCGTTCCTGCTTTCTCCCCATATCACTTGATTTCATTGGCTATAAGAGCTAAATCTAACTCTCTCTTGAAAACATCCAGTGAATTGGCCTCCACTGCCTTCTGTGGCAGAGAATTCCACAGATTAACAACTCTGGGTGAAAAAGTTTTCCTCATCTCAGTCCTAAATGACCGACCCCTTATTCTTAAACTGTGACCCCTGGTTCTGGATTCCCCCAACATGGGGAACATTTTTCTTGCATCGAGCCTGTCCAATCCATTAGTGAAATTAAAGTGGGAAAGTTCAGGATTGGGGATGTGCAAAGATTGGGGAGGGGGGTTGTGGGGGTGGGGTGGGAGGGGACAGGGGGAGTCAGTCTATCCCACGACAGAAGGGGGAGGAGTTGTACAGTTTGACAGCCACAGGGAAGAAGGATCTCCTGTGGTGTTCTGTGCTGCTTCTTGGTGGAACAAGTCTGTTGCTGAAGGTGCTCCTCAGGTTGACCAGTGTGTCATGGAGGGGGTGAGCTGTATTGTCCAGGATGCTCCACAGTTTGAGGAGCATCCTCCCCTCCAAGACCAACCTCCCATGTACTCTGCCCCCAGGACGGAGCCGGCCTTCCTGATGAGTTTGTTGCTCCTGTTGGTGTCTGCGGCCTTCGCTCGGCTGCCCCAGCACATGGCAGCAAAGAAAATGGCACTGGCCACCACCGACTGGTGGAACACCTGCAGCATCTCACTGCAGATGTTGAAAGAGCAGAACTTCCTCAGAATGTACAGCTGACTCTGTCCCTTCTTGTACAGGGTCTCAGCATTCCTGGACCAGTCCCGTTTACTGTCCAGGTAAACTCCAAGTGTACTTAAGGAAGTAGCCCCAGAAATAGTGGATGCATTAGTGATAATTTTTCAAAACTCTTTAGATTCTGGAGTAGTTCCTGAGGATTGGAGGGTAGCTAATGTAACCCCACTTTTTAAAAAGGGAGGGAGAGAGAAAACGGGGAATTACAGACCAGTTAGTCTAACATCGGTAGTGGGGAAACTGCTAGAATCAGTTATTAAAGATGGGATAGCAGCACATTTGGAAAGTGGTGAAATCATTGGACAAAGTCAGCATGGATTTATGAAGGGTAAATCATGTCTGACGAATCTTATAGAATTTTTCGAGGATGTAACTAGTAAAGTGGATAAGGGAGAACCAGTGGATGTGTTATATCTGGACTTTCAGAAGGCTTTCGACAAGGTCCCACATAAGAGATTAGTATACAAATTTAAAGCACACAGTATTGGGGGTTCAGTATTGATGTGGATAGAGAACTGGCTGGCAAACAGGAAGCAAAGAGTAGGAGTAAACGGGTCCTTTTCAGAATGGCAGGCAGTGACTAGTGGAGTACCGCAAGGCTCAGTGCTGGGACCCCAGCTATTTACAATATATATTAATGATCTGGACGAGGAAATTGAATGCAACATCTCCAAGTTTGCGGATGACACAAATCTGGGGGGCAGTGTTAGCTGTGAGGAGGATGCTAGGAGGCTGCAAGGTGACTTGGATAGGCTGGGTGAGTGGGCAAATGCATGGAAGATGCAGTATAATGTGGATAAATGTGAGGTTATCCACTTTGGTGGCAAAAACAGGAAAGTAGACTATTATCTGAATGGTGGCCGATTAGGAAAGGGGGAGATGCAACGAGACCTGGGTGTCATGGTACACCAGTCATTGAAAGTAGGCAGAAGTTACACACAAATGCTGGAGAAAATCAGCGGGTGCAGCAGCATCTATGGAGCGAAGGAAATAGATGACGTTTCGGCCCGAAACGTCACCTATTTCCTTCGCTCCATAGATGCTGCTGCACCCGCTGAGTTTCTCCAGCATTTTTGTGTACCTTCGATCTTCCAGCATCTGCAGTTCCTTCTTGAACACATTGAAAGTAGGCATGCAGGTGTAGCAGGCAGTGAAGAAAGCGAATGGTATGTTAGCATTCATAGCAAAAAGTATTTGAGTATAGGAGCAGGGAGGTTCTACTGCAGTTGTACGGGGTATAGGTGAGACCACACCTGGAGTATTGCGTACAGTTTTGGTCGCCTAATCTGAGGAAAGACATTCTTGCCATAGAGGGAGGACAGAGAAGGTTCACCAGACTGATTCCTGGGATGCCAGGACTTTCATTTGAAGAAAGACTGGATAGACTCGGTTTGTACTCGCTAGAATTTAGAAGATTGAGGGGGGATCTTATAGAAACTTACAAAACTCTTAAGGGGTTGGACAGGCTAGATGCAGGAAGATTGTTCCCGATGTTGGGGAAGTCCAGAACAAGGGGTCACAGTTTAAGGATAAGGGGGAAATCTTTTAGGACCGAGATGAGGAAAACATTTTTCACACAGAGAGTGGTGAATCTCTGGAATTCTCTGCCACAGAAGGTAGTTGAGGCCAGTTCATTGGCTATATTTAAGAGGGAGTTAGATGTGGCCCTTGTAGCTAAAGGGATCAGGGGGTATGGAAAGAAGGCAGGTACAGGATACTGAGTTGGATGATCAGCCATGATCATATTGAATGGCGGTGCAGGCTCGAAGGGCCAAATGGCCTACTCCTGCACCTATTGTCTATGTTTCTATGTTTGTACTCCCTGGTAAACTGCACATTCACACCATTGATGGAGACAGGGGTGTTTCTCTCCTCCAGTGTTATAAATATTGCTTAGTGATTTTAGATTTATTTAGCAGGTGGATTGAAGCTCTACCAACCACTAATAATACTGCTGAAACTACGGTAACATTGTTGTTAAGAGAAGTTATTCCCAGGTTTGGCCTACCTACTGTCATAAGCTCGGACAATGGTCCCCATTTTATTGCCACTATTAATAAGGAAATATGTGCACATTTTAATATCCGACAGCAATTTCACTGTGTACACCACCCACAGGCATCTGGGATGGTGGAAAGAGCCAATGGGGCATTAAAAACCAAAATTACCAAGCTGATGGGAGAAATGGGACAGACATGGATTGAAGTATTACCCTTAGCATTATTTGAAATGAGGGTAACTCCCCACAGTGTTACAAAGCTATCCCCAGCAGAAATTATCTACGGTAAACCTCTACGAACCCCCTGGGGAGCAAGCATTACTCATGAAGGAACCTTAGATTTACACGCATTAAACGATGAAATAATTACCTATGTTCAACGTCTCACCCATATTCTGTCAGCATTGCATTTACAGGTAAAGGAGTCCCAGAGGCCGCTACCTGATGCTGACTAGAGCGAAATAGTCCAACCAGGGGACTACGTACTTATCAGAAATTGGAACCGCAAGAAACTCGGCCCCCGTTGGAACGGACCATACCAGGTGCTGCTGACAACACCAACAGCAGTGAAGGTTGAAAACCATCCATGTTGGATACATCTCTCCGACTGCAAAAAGATTGGATACAAGGATGGCACGAGTGATGCTCGCTCTACTGACGATCCTAACCATGGCCAGGGTAACATGGACTAATACCTATCTGGCTATGAGCTATGAGTTTGCCGTACGGGCACATGGGACTGAATGTTGGGTATGCACAGGTGTTTCGACTAAGGAAGGAATTCCCTTGGTCCCCATTCCATTAAACTTTACCGAGAGACTAGCGATGAGGTGCTTTTGTAACTCCGCTAAAAAAACGTCCTGTCTAAAAACATACGGATAACAAATACCAAAAACAAAACAATAAGCATCACCTATGGAGGCCCGAAATACAATAACTTTGAAGGATGGCACACCCCTCCATTTAAACGAGATTGGAAATTGAACGTGACAAATGCAGCAGATATACCCCGACTACAGATAGTAAGAGATCTGCACAGGCCAGTTAATACTACCTGTTTTTGCCACCACCAAGGCACAGGTGTATTCTTGGGAAACTGTACTTGTATGTCAACTCAGGCAGCCACCATTATCGGCCCACCCCGACCAGTTAATGGCACATATTTTGTATGTGGATCCTGGGCCTACCCATGGTTACCAGGAATGCCACCGGCAGACGAGGCAACTTGGGAACGACTAAAAGGACCCCATCGCTGGACAGGGTGTTGTGTTGCATATGTGGTCCCACGTATGAGAAGCATGAGCCAGTTGCACCAGCACATGGGGATTTCCAATCGAAGCCTAACGAAGGCTGAGCATTTTTTTATGATCCTCTTCCCTTCCTGGGCGAGTGGGCAAATGCATGGCAGATGCAGAATAATGTGGATAAATGTGAGGTTATCCACTTTGGTGGCAAAAACAGGAAAGCTGACTATTATCTAAATGGTGGCCGATTAGGAAAAGGGGAGATGCAACGAGACCTGGGTGTCATGGTACACCAGTCATTGAAAGTAGGCATGCAGGTGCAGCAGGCAGTAAAGAAAGCGAATGGTATGTTGGCATTCATAGCAAAAGGATTTGAGTATAGGAGCAGGGAGATTCTGCTGCAGTTGTACAGGGTCTTGGTGAGACCACACCTGGAGTATTGCGTACAGTTTTGGTCTCCAAATCTGGGGAAGGACATTATTGCCATAGAGGGAGTACAGAGAAGGTTCACCAGACTGCTTCCTGGGATGTCAGGACTTTCTTATGAAGAAAGACTGGATAGACTCGGATTGTACTCGCTAGAATTTAGGAGATTGAGGGGGGATCTTATAGAAACTTACAAAATTCTT
Source organism: Amblyraja radiata (assembly GCF_010909765.2). Lineage (NCBI taxonomy): Eukaryota > Metazoa > Chordata > Chondrichthyes > Rajiformes > Rajidae > Amblyraja > Amblyraja radiata. Next base: position 37,019,389 of record NC_045981.1, on the reverse strand, counting down.
AAGGGATTGGACAGGCTAGATGCAAGAAGATTGTTCCCTATGTTGGGGAAGTCCAGGACAAGGGGTCACAGCTTAAGGATAGAGGGGAAATCCTTTAGAACCGAGATGAGAAAAACATTTTTTACACAGAGAGTGGTGAATCTGTGGAATTCTCTGCCACAGAAGGTAGTTACGGCCAGTTCATTGGCTATATTTAAGAGGGAGTTAGATGTGGCCCTTGTGGCTAAAGGGATCAGGGGGTATGGAGAGAAGGCAGGTACGGGATACTGAGTTGGATGATCAGACATGATCATATTGAATGGCGGTGCAGGCTCGAAGGGCCGAATGGCCTACTCCTGCACCTATTTTCTATGTTTCTATCCTATGGTAGTATAATAGTGTCACGGGAACTAATTAATATGGCTTCCGCTTGAGAGACATTTACTAATGCCACTGCCGTCTCCTTGAGTGCAACCCAGGAGGAGGTAGAAGGGGTGACAGCCGAGATGGTAGTTATGAGGACTGTAGTATTACAAAACAGAATGGCCTTAGATTTTATTTTAGCAGAAAAAGGAGGGACATGTGTAATAATAGGTCGAGAATGTTGCACTTTTATTCCCGATACTTCCTCCAACATTACCAACAGCTGCCTATATCAGAATGGAAGTTGCTAAAATAAGGAAGGTAGGAGCTGAATTCCATGATTATAGCTCCGGGGGAGGTTGGTGGCCATTTAATATGTTTGGATGGACTTGGGGAACTATGGATTGATTGTATTACTCGTTGTACTATTAATTTGTCTGATGAGATGCTTATGGTCTTTCGTATGTACTTGGCAAGGACTGTAATTGTTATCAAAATTTTGAAATGATAAGGAATGTTAAGGCTGAATTATGTTAAAAATATAAGAAGATATTTGTCCCTGGGCCAGCTTACAACATATATTTAGTCTCAAATCAGGCTTTTCTCCAGTAGATTAATACAGAAAGGCAAGTCTAGGCTTGCCTCAGGTTGCTGTGTATTGAGATAATGAATGACTATAACATTTGTCTACCATTTGACGAGGCAGGAAGCCCAGGTTAATCCCAGTAAGGGGTACTGACAAATGGCCGATGCCTTTAATATGTAAGATATCTTGTACCAAATGTCCGATGCCTATGATATGTAAAATCCTTGTACCATATGACAAGATGCCTTTGATGTGACGCATCCTGTAGTAACCTGTATTCTCTGTACCTCTGACCAGGACTAATGTTTGTTGAATGTGCTAAGGTGACAAAAAAACACTATATAATACGATGTAATTCTGTTGTTCGGAGAAATGGACTGAGGACAACTAAGTGTCTGTATTGCTCACTTGACTGGGGTTTTCCTAGCCACTTCCATCGGCCGATAATAAGTAAAGTTTTGAACTGGTCTACCAACCGTATTGTAAGTTGTCTGTGTATTAAGAAGCGATTGTTATAAAAGTAACTTTTTCACAGGTGTCAAAGGTTATGCAGAGGGATTTAAATGCATTAGCGCTACTGAGAACTCCCAATGTTAGCAACGTTAAGGGAATCCCCGATCAGAGGGGAATCCCCAACCTTGGGGAGGAGCGCAGGTACAGCAAGAAGCTTACCTGTAAACACCGGGGAGGCCTTCATGCAATCGAGGATGTTGGGCAGGATCTCCCAGCAGCAACGGAGCTGGAGGTGCCGCCTGTATGGGAATACCCGATCTCAGGGGATTCCCAACCTCGCGAAGACCCGTAAGTATTCTACCTGTAAACACCGAGGAGGGCTCCATGGAGTACGGAAACATGGCCTTCGGGCAGGACTATAAGTAAGACTGAAGTAGAGGGGACTTTGGACCCCTCTCCCTACTATCCTACTGGCCAATGTAGAGTGACTTGAAAGCAAAGTGGAGGACTGAAGGGCAAGGCTGCTTTATCAAAGGGAGCTGAGGGAATGCTCTGTGTTCTGTTTCACAGAGACATGACTCACCCCCAGCTCCCCAGACTCAGCGGTCCAGCCTGAAGGGTTCTCCATCCACCGTATGGACCGTACCCTGGCATCTGGGAAAGGGAGAGGAGGGGGCGTCTGCCTCATGGTCAACTCTGCGTGGTGCTCAGACGTGGCAGTCCTGTCCAACTCCTGCTCTCCACACCTGGAACATCTGGCGGTGAAGTGTCGTCCCTTCTACCTCCCAAGGGAATTCACCTCCATCATCCTGACCGCGGTCTACATCCCACCCCAAGCAGACGTCCGTCTGGCACTGAAGGAGCTGCATGCTGTGGTCAACAAACACCAGACATCTTACCCCGAGGCATTTACCACCATTGCTGGGGACTTCAATAAGGCAAACCTCAAGAAATCACTCCCCAACTTCCACCAACACGTCTCCTGCTACACCAGAGGACCTAACACCCTCGACCACTGCTACACCACCATCAAGAATGCCTATCGTTCTATCCCTCGCCCTCACTTCGGTAAATCCGACCATACCGCAGTGCTGCTTCTTCCTGCTTACAGGCAGCAATTGAAGAGCGCACCCCCAGAAGTGAGGACAGTACAGAGCTGGTCGGGAGGGGGTGGGGTCAAAAACCTTCCGAGTGTTTCCCAATCAGGAGCCTTGGATGAACTTTGAGATCCACACTCTTCTGAAGACCAGACACCGGGCATTCATGTCTGGAGATACAGAGGTTTACAAGTCCAGATACGACCTTAGTAAAGCCATCAAAAAGGCCAAAGGGACTTTGCTCCAAACTGGAGGATGAGACAGATGTTCAGCAACTGTGGCAGGGCCTGAATGCAATGACCTCCTACAAGGCGAAATCAGGAGGCAGCTCAAATGTCAGCGAAGCATCACTCCCTGACGAGCTCAATGCGTTCTACGCACGCTTTGATAGGGAGAATACTGATGTGCCCTCCCGAGCCCCCATTTGCTGTGATATTTCTGTCACAGTCACAGAGGTCGATGTCAGGAAATCCTTCAGAGGGGTGAACCCTCGAAAAGTGCCTGGACCTGATGGTATACACGGTCGTGTTCTAAAAACCTGTGCGGACCAACTGGCTGGAGTTTTTACGGACATTTTCAACCTCTCACTTCTGAAGTCTGAGGTCCCCACCTGCTTTAAAAGGGCATCAATATTACCGGTGCCCAAGAAGAGTAAGGTGACGTGCCTCAATGACTATCGACGAGCGGCACTAACGTCTGTGGTGATGAAGTGCTTTGAGAGGTTGATCATGAAACAAATCAACTCCTACCTCGACAAAAACCTGGACCCACTGCAGTTCGCTTACCGCCACAACAGATCAACGGTGAATGCGATCTCGCTGGCTCTCCACTCCGCTCTGGACCACTTGGACAACAAAAACTCATATGTCAGGCTGTTATTCATTGACTACAGCTCGGCATTTAACACAATCATCCCCTCCAAGCTGGTTACCAAACTCGCAGAACTAGGTCTCTGCGCATCCCTCTGCAATTGGATCCTCGACTTCCTCATTCACAGACCACAGTCTGTTCGTATTGGTGGAAATGTGTTAGCCTCGATAACAATCAGCACGGGAGCACCTCAAGGCTGCGTGCTCAGCCCACTGCTATACTCATGACTGCGTAGACGGTCATAATGTGAACTCCATCAACAAGTTCGCTGGCGAAACCACTGTTGTGGGACGTATCACTGATGGAGATGAGTCAGAGTATAGAAGTGAGATCGACCATTTGACCATTTGGTGCCAGCACAATAACCTGGCTCTCAACACCAGCAAAACCAAGGAACTGATTGTGGACTTTGGAAGGAGTAGGAGGGGGACCCACAGCCCCATTTATATCAACGGGTCGATGGTGGAAAGGGTCAAGAGCTTCAAATTCCTGGGCGTGCATATCTCTGAACATCTCTCCTGGTCCGTGAACACTGATGCAATTATAAAGAAAGCACATCAGCGCCTCTACTACCTGAGAAGATTACGGAGAGTCGGTATGTCAAGGAGGACTCTCTCGAACTTCTACAGGTGTACAGTAGAAAGAATGCTGACCGATTGCATCGTGGCTTGGTACGGCAACTTGAGCGCAAAGGAGCGGGAAAGACTACAAAATGTTGTAAACACTGCCCAGTCCATCATCAGCTCTGACCTCCCTACCATCGAGGGGATCTACCACAGTCGCTGCCAGCATCATCAAGGACCCACACCATCCTGGCCACTCACTCATCTCCCCGCTACCTTCAGGTAGAAGGTACATGAGCCTGAAGACTGCAACAACTCTGATCATTAATAGCCTATTGCACTTTATCTGTTTATTTATGTGTATATATATATTCACTGGTATATGGACACACTGATCAGTTCTGTATTTATTTATGCCTACTATATTCTGTTTGAACCTGTTTGGAGGGATATTGGCCAAATGCAGGCAGGTGGGACCAGTGTAGCTGGGGCATGTTGGCCGGTGTGGGCAAGTTGGGCTGAAGGACCTGTTTCCAGGCTATATCACTCTGACTCTATGAGAGGGCAGGGTGGGGATGATCTATGGTGTGTTGGCTACGGAACACAGGAGCAGAGGTCCCGGCACAACCTGACCAAACACCGCCGGACAAATGGACATCTGGCCACCATGCCACGGCAAAGGTCACTGTGCCTGGGCAAAGGTCATCGCAACAGGACAAGGGTCACCGGGCAGTGGGGTCACAGTTGCGGGTCAGAGGAGGACGCTGGCCGACGGCTGTAACCCTGTGGTTGGCAGAGTGGACACTGTCCGCACCCTGACCCCTGGGGATTAAGTTCAGCCCGTGCCCTGACCACATGTGGTGGGGCCCGCACAAGGGGCAGTGGAGCTGCATGGGTGCCGGGGATGCGCCGGCAATGGACTGCACGGGTGCCAGGGACAAGGGTAGTGGCGCTCAGTCCATACATGCAGTTGTCTGCAGTGCTGCGTCCTCAGCTTCACTCTTACACACTGAACATGCGTGTGCTGCAACATGCCACAGAAAACTAGAAGCAGGAATTATAAAAACACATTTATTCAACAATTCACAAGGTCGCGTCAGCAACAATCCAATCCCACTGGTCATTTAAAAGCAGCCGTGACCTCCGACCCCGCGGACCACACAGCCAGTGACCCCGGGGGAAGGACCTTGGTGGGGTCATGGCGGGTTTAGACTGTGACCCCCTGGGGTGAGGACACGATGGTGGTGGGGTCAGCAGGCGGGCAGGGTCAGGCCGGCCTCGGTGTGAGTGACCATCAGACGCGGTTCCACCAGGGAGCTCCAGGCCCGGGTCATCTGCATGGAAAGGCAAAGACACGGTTAAAACACGCACGCGGTTAGTGGCTGCAGGCTAGAGCTGTCCACACACGCACATGCAAACACCCATATGCAAACACGCACCCACAAACACACACACTCAGACACGCCACGCACCCGCAAACACCCACACGCATCCGCATGCAAACACACCCGCACCCGCAAACACACACACACATGCACCCACAAACACACACACGCAAAGAAACGCACACGCAGACACGCACCCACAAACAGGCAAAGACACGCACCCGCAAACATACTTTCGCGCGCACACACACTCACTTACACACACACACACTCTCCACCCCGTGCTCCAGGCCCGTGTGCATGTCCGTGTCCATGTCCCTGTGCGTGTCCGTGCCTGTGTGCGTGTCCGTATGCGTGTCAGTGCCCATGTGTGTGTCCGTGTGCATGTCCGTGCCCGCGTGTGTCCGTGCTCGTGTGCGTGTCCGTGACCCTGTGCGTGTCAGTGCCCGTGTGTGTCCGTGTGCGTGCCCGTGCGCGTGTCCGTGTGCATGCCCCTGTGCGTGTCCGTGCCCGTGTGCGTATGCGTGCCCGTGTCCGTGTGCGTGTGCATGTACGGTGTGTGCCGTGTACCTGGGGCTCCCGTGTCACCGCATACTCCACCACCGCCTCGCCGGTCTCAGACTGGTAAATCAGGTCAAACTTGCCCGGCTCTTTGGAAGTTTCTGGAAGAAAGCAGATCTGTGATGTAACGCGCCGATGGGGCAATAAGTGAAACTGTGGCAGGCTACGTAAACAAGGACGTGTCTAGAACCAGACACACCGGGGCAAGGATAGCGGGGCTGTGAGGCGCAGATAATTCACATGGAGGGTGTGGGTGGGTGGAACCAGCTGCTGGAGGAGGCGGTTGAGGCAGAGACTAGAATGTTTAAGACACTTGTCCAGGAGTAGAGGCCATTCGGCCCTTTGAGCCAGCACCGTCAGTCAATATGATCATGGCTGATCATCCACAATCAGTACCCCGTTCCTGCTTTCTCCCCATATCCCTTGATTCCGTTAGCCCTAAGTGCTAAATCTAATTCTCTCTTGAAAACCTTCAGTGAATTGGCCTCCACTGCCTTCTGGGTTAGGACAGTTGTGAGGGTCAGGGACCACACGCGGGTCATGTGACCAGCTGAAGAAGGCACCTTGGACAGCATGGTTGTCTGGGCTGAATGGCCATTAATGGGGTAAGGTGGCAGGTTAGTGAGGGGATTGGAGGGGTGGTGGTGCTTAGCCATGCTGGTAAGTGTGGGGGAGGGTACAAGGCGTTGGGGAGCAGTGTGAGGGTCAGTGTGAGGGGCTGTGGGCCACAGGGAGCTGAGTTACAGTATCACGCGTGAGAAGATGGTTATAGGTGGGGACAGACTGGGCCTGGGGAAGAGGCTGGACCCTGGGGCAGCCCACCGCTCCGCTCCACTCTCCCCCCCCCCCCCCACACAACCCCACTCCCAGGGTCAGACCACCTCCCCCCCTCCCCGGCGGGTTGCCTTGGCAACGGGGCCCTCACCTGGGGGCTGGGTGTCCAAGCTGAGCTCCACCTCTCCGGTCGCCGCATCCCACCGCACGACTCGTCCCTCCTTGGACACAAGATTCCCATCACACACACGGAACACGCAGGCACATGCACACACGGTACATGGAACACGCACATGGAACACGCACACATGGCACACGCAGACACACGGTACATGGAACACGCACATGGCACATGGAACACGCACACATGGCACATGGAACACGCACACACGGCACATGGAACACGCACACATGGCACATGAAACACGCAGACACGGTACATAGAACACGCACACGGAACACGCACACGGTACATGGAACACGCACATGGAACACGCACACACGGTACATGGAACATGCAGACACACGCACACGGTACACGGAACATGCACATGCACACATGGCACATGGAACACGCAGACACACGGTACATGGAACACGCACACACAGCACATGGAACACGCACACATGGCACATGAAACAAGCAGACACACGCACACGGTACATGGAACACGCACACGGCACATGGAACACGCACACATGGCACATGGAACACGCAGACACACGGTACATGGAACACGCACACGGCACATGGAACACGCAGGCACACGCACACACGGCACATATAACACGCAGATACACGGCACATGGAATACGCAGACACAAGCACACACAGTACATGGAATACGCACACGGTACATGGAACACGCAGACACGGCACATGGAACACGCAGACACGGTACATTGAACACGCACACATGGTACATGGAACACGCAGACAGTCCCAGCTCACCCTCTCCACCCACTTGTAGACCGCTCCCCCCCTCACCACTGGCATCACCATCTCCCCCCCCCCCCCCCACGACAGCCTCCCGGCGCCAGTCAGTCAGCAGAGTCGGGGGTCAGAGTTCATGGGTACCTTGTAATCTGACATCTCGGGCGTGTAATTGTCCGACAGCTCTAATACCTGCAGAGAAAAGGCAGGTCACACGGGGGTCATTCAAGGTCACGCACGGGGGGGGGGGGTCATGGGGGGGAGGGGTCACGGGGAGGGGGTTCCATGTTTACCTTGAACGCGATCCTCTCCCCGAGCTGTGGTGGAGCGGCCAGTAGGGGCAGCGTGCTGTAGTCTCTGTGTAGTGGCCCTGGGGCCCTCTGCTGCAGGGACACAGAGAGTCAGTAATGGGGTCACCCCACCCCACCCCCCCAATCCCTGGGACCCCAGGATCCCCGCCCCAACCACCCCACCCCACCCCACCCCCCCAATCCCTGGGACCCCAGGATCCCCGCCCCAACCACCCCACCCCACCCCCCCCACCCCAATCCCTGGACCCCAGGATCCCCGCCCCAACCACCCCACCCCACCCCACCCCCCCAATCCCTGGGACCCCAGGATCCCCGCCCCAACCACCCCACCCCACCCCCCCACCCCAATCCCTGGGACCCCAGGATCCCCGCCCCAACCACCCCACCCCACCCCACCCCACCCCACCCCCCCAATCCCTGGGACCCCAGGATCCCCGCCCCAACCACCCCACCCCACCCCCCCACCCCCACCCCAATCCCTGGGACCCCAGGAACCCCGCCCCAACCCCCCACCCCAATCCCTGGGACCCCAGGATCCACGCCCCAACCACCCCACCCCACCCCACCCCCCCAATCCCTGGGACCCCAGGATCCCCGCCCCAAACCCCCCCCCCCCCCCCCCGGCCCCATACCCTCCCCAGTGCCAGTGACTGCCCATAGTTGGCACCTGCTCCTCCCCCCTCTCCCTTGCCCCAGCCCCCTCCCTTACCTCCGTGGTCTCTCGTGGCCCTGCCGTGGGATCTTGCCATTCCCCAGGCTTTGGCCAGCCATTGATGGGGGGTGGGGCCCCTTGCCCCCGGCCTCGGAAGTGCCCATGGTGCTGCCAATCCCAGTTGGAGATGCCCCTCCCGCGACCCCTTCCATAGCCTCGCACCATGGCACAGGCTGGCGTGGGGGGCAGGACGGGCAGGCGACCATGGGCATCACTGCGCCCCCCACAGCGGCCACCATCGGGCCCCTCCCAGCCGTCACCGCGGGCACCACCGGGCGAGCAGCGGGGAGCAGCGGCGGCTGGGGCAGGGTCCAGGGGCGTGCTCAGCCCCTCTGCTGCAGCGCCGGCCTGCTGTACGCTCTCCCCGTCGCTGCATGGTGCTGCAGTGTTGCGCTGTACTCCTCTCTCCCTGTCGCTGCATGGTGCTGCAGTGTTGCGTTGTACTCCTCTCTCCCTGTTGCTGCACGGTGCTGCAGTGTTGCGCTGTACTCCTCTCTCCCTGTCGCTGCTTGGTGCTGCAGTGTTGCGTTGTACTCCTCTCTCCCTGTCGCTGCACGGTGCTGCAGTGTTGCGCTGTACTCCTCTCTCCCTGTCGCTGCACGGTGCTGCAACATCGCTCTGCACTCTCCTCTCCCTGACATTGCTCGTTGCAGTATTGCGCTGAGCTTTCCTCTCCTTGTTGCTGCACGGTGCTGCAGTGTTGCGCTGCGCTCCTTTCTCCCTGTCGCTGCATGGTGCTGCATCATTGTGCTGCGCTTCTCTCTCACCGTCCACACCGCAGTGGCCACGCTCACCATTGGTCAGCTGCTGGCAGCCGCCGGCTTCACCGGACGGGCTCTCACTGTCCGATTCAGCATCATTGCATTTACTGCGGCTGCTGTGCTGCACCCCCTGGGAGCTGCGACTGACCACTGCTCCTTTGCTGGAAGGTTCCGTCCGCTCCTGCTCCTTGCTGAATTTATCCTTTTTCTTTTTGAGTTTTTGTGTTTTCCGAGCGCTGCATTTCACCTCCACCTCCACCTCTGGAGCCGTCTTCCTCTTCCTGGAGCGCACAGCATCGGCGGGGAAGACAGCTCCATTGCTGCACGGCACGTCCTGCTCCTCACTGGAAGCGGTGCATTGATCCACACTGCATGGCATGCGCTGCTCCTCGCACTGCACTCCGACCGTCCTCCTCTTCTTCCGCTCCCTGCCCTCGCTCAACGCCGGCCGCTCCCTCTTCCTGCAGCTCTCGGGCAGCCCGTCCACCCCATCTCCAAGGCCATCGGTCAGCTCCTCTTGCTTCACCCTGGCACAGAGCAGAGGCTGGTCACCACTCTGTCAGTTACACTGTCCCACACTGACCCTCACAGTGCCCACTGCCCCACACTGAACCTCACAGTGCCCACTGCCCCACACTGACTGTCCCAGTTACTCTGGCCCACACTGACCGCCCGTTACTCTGGCCCACATGTGCCTGGGACTGGCTTGTTGGAACTCAGTGCCTGGTTTCCCCGTACCCTTGTGCCGGCTATCCTGTACCCCTGTATCCTGTACCCCTGTATACCCCTGTATCCTGTACCCCTGTATACCTCTGTATCCTGTACCCCTGTATCCTGTAGCCCTGTATCCCCCTGTATAGAAACATAGAAATTAGGTGCAGTAGGCCATTCGGCCCTTAGAGCCTGCACCGTCTTTCAATATGATCATAGCTGATTATCCAACTCAGTATCCAGTAGCCTTCTCTCCATACCCCCTGATCCCTTTAGCCACAAGGGCCACATCTAACTCCCTCTTAAATACAGCCAATGAATTGGCCTCAACTACCTTCTGTGGCAGAGAATTCCAGAGATTCACCACTCTCTGTGTGAAAAATGTTTTTCTCATCTCGGTCCTAAACGATTTCCCCCTTATCCTTAAACTGTGACCCCTTGCATACCCCTGTATCCTGTATACCCCTGTATCCTGTATATCCCTGTATCCAATATATCCTTGTATCCCGTATACCCCTGTATCCCCCTTACATCCCTGTATACAGCTGTATCCTGTATACCGTATACCCCTGTATCCTGTATATCACTGTATCCTGTATATCTCTGTATCCTGTATATCCCTGTATCCTGTATATCCCTGTATACTCCTGTATCCTGTATATCTCTGTATCCTGTATATCTCTGTATCCTGTATATCCATATATCCTGTATCCCCCTGTATCGTATACCCTTGTATATCCCTATATACCCCTGTATATCCCTGGATCCTGTATATCCCTATATACCCCTGGATCCTGTATATCCCTGTATCCTGTATATCCCTGTATACCCCTGTATCCTGTATACCCCTGTATCCTGCATCCTGTATACCCCCGCATCCTGTATACCCCCGTATCCTGTATATCCCTGTATCCTGTATATCCCTGTATCCTGTATACCCGTATCCTGTATATCCCTGTATACCACTGTATCCTGTATATCCCTGTATCCTGTATACCCCTGTATCCTGTATACCCCTGTATCGTGTATACCCGTGTACCCCTGTATACCCCATGTATCCTGTATATATCTGTATACCCCTGTATATCCCTGTATACCCCTGTATCCTGTATACCCCTGTATACCCCATGTATCCTGCATACCCATGTATCCTGTATACCCCATGTATCCTGCATACCCCTGTATCCTGTATATCCCTGTATCCTGTAAACCCCATGTACCCCTGTATACCCCATGTACCCCTGTATATCCCTGTACCCGAATCCTGTATACCCCATGTACCCCTGTATCCTGTATATCCCTGTATCTTGTATATCCCTGTATCCTGTATACCCCTGTATCCTGTGTACCCCTGTATCCTGTATATCCCTGTATCCTGTATATCCCTGTATCCTGTATATCCCTGTATACCCCTATATCCTGTATACCCCTGTATCCTGTATACCCGTATATCCCTGTATACCACTGTATCCTGTATATCCCTGTATCCTGTATACCCCTGTATCTTGTATATCCCTGTATACCCGTATCCTGTATAACCCTGTATCCCCCTGTATCTTGTATACCCGTGTACCCCTGTATACCCCATGTATCCTGTATATCTCTGTATACCCCTGTATCCTGTATACCCCATGTATCCTGCATACTCCTGTATCCTGTATATCCCTGTATACCCCATGTATCCTGCATACCCCTGTATCCTGGATATACAGGATACAGGGATATACAGGATACAGGGATATACCTGTATATCCCTGTGTACCCCATGTACCCTTGTATCCGGTATATCCCTCTATCCTGTATATCCCTGTATACCCCATGTACCCCTGTATACCCCATGTACCCCTGTATGTCCCTGTACCCCTGAATCCTGTATACCCCATGTACCCCTGTATATCCCTGTATCTTGTATATCCCTGTATCCTGTATATCCCTGTATACCCCTGTATCATGTATATCCCTGTATCCTGTATATCCCTGTATCCTATATATCCCTGTATCCTGTATACCCCATGTACCCTGTATATCCCTGTATCCTGTATACCCCATGTACCCCCCTGTATCCTGTATATCCCTGTATATCCCTGTATCTTGTATATCCCTGTATACCCCTGTGCCCCTGTATACCCCGTGTACCCCCCTGTGTATCCCTGTATACCCCTGTATCCTGTATACCCCATGTACCCCCCTGTATATCCCTGTATCCTGTATACCCCGTGTACCCCCCTGTGTATCCCTGTATACCCCTGTATCCTGTATACCCCTGTATCCTGTATATCCATGTATCTTGTATATCCCTGTATCTTGTATATCCCTGTATCCTGTATACCCCTGTATCCTGTATACCCCGTGTACCCCTGTATCCTGTATATCCCTGTATCTTGTATATCCCTGTATACCCCTGTGCCCCTGTATACCCCGTGTACCCAGTACCGGGCGCGCGCTCACCGGAGGCAGTCGTTGTCGCGCACGAGCAGCGCGCTCTCGTTGGGCGGGAGGAGCGCGCCGTCCAGGTAGAGGTGTAGACGGGCGCGGCGACCGAAGCCGAGACGGCGGCGGATGATGCTCTCCAGGTCGGCGACCACACGGCACTGCTCGGCGGGCAGGAGCAGCCAACAGAGCCGGGCGGCGGGGAGTAGAGGCGGCGGGTACTCGAAGGCGAGGCGCAGGCGGAGCGCCGCCATGCTAGGCCGCGGGGGCGGGGCCATGGTCGTCACGTCCGCCGGCACCTGCTGGGCGGGGCGTCGGAGTGCGTCACTTCCGGTGGGGCGGGGCATCTCGGCTGGGACGTCACTCACCGCCCCCCTGGGGCCGGCCCTTCGGCCCACGGTGTCCGTGCTAGCCCAGCCCTGGTCTCACATCCCAATGCACGGGGCCGACCCACAGGTTCAACTGGTGATCGCCCGGCCAGTCTGGGGCTGGACACAGCAGGTAGAGGAAAAGGTTCACACCTGAACAAGGGTGGCCACCCCAAACCTCTCCACAGATGCTGCCTGTCCCGCCCAGTTACTCCAGCACTTTGTGTCTGTCTCCGGAGTAAACCAGCATCTGCAGTTCCTCCCTGCACTCACGGTACTGGGTCCTGTCTGTCATCTCTGGATAGGACAGGTACATGGACAGGTACATGGACAGGTACTTACACAGGTACGTGGACAGGTACGTGGACAGGTACGTGGACAGGTACGTGGACAGGTACGTGGACTGGTACGTGGACAGGTACGTGGACAGGTACGTGGGCAGGTACGTGGACAGGTACGTGGACAGGTACGTGGACAGGTACGTGGACAGGTACGTGGACAGGTACGTGGACTGGTACATGGACAGGTACATGGACAGGTACATGGACAGGTACATGGGCTGGTACATGGACAGGTACGTACACAGGTACGTGGGCTGGTACATGGACAGGTACGTACACAGGTACGTGGACAGGTACGTGGACAGGTACGTGGACTGGTACATGGACAGGTACATGGGCAGGTACAAGGTTTCTCCGTCCACGTTTGTGTTCCTTGCGGGAACGATTCACGAGCGCGTCCCCTGAACGAACTGCTCCCGACACGGACAGTCAGAAGGTCAGAAGTGATAGGAGCAGAATTAGGCCATTCGGCCCATCAAGTCTACTCCGCCAATCAATCATGGCTGATCTATCTCTCCCTCCTAACCCCATTACCCTGCCTTCTCCTCATAACCCCTGACACCTGCTTGTACATCAGTCACTGAAAGTAAGCGTGCAGGTACAGCAGGCAGTGAAGGAAGCCTTCGTTGCGAGAGGATTTAAGTTTAGGAGCAAGAATGTCCTTACTGCGGGTACTGATTTTAGATGATCAGATATGATCGTATTGAATGGCGGTGCTGGTTCGAAGGGCCGATTGGCCAACTCCTGCACCTACTGTCTATGTTCCTAATCAAGTCACCCACCGTGACTAGTCCCGTTTCCCTGCATTTGACCCATGGCCCTGGAAACCCTCCCTGTCCAATATATGTCCAAATGTATTTTAAAAGTCATAATTGCATCCACTTGTATAGTTGACGTTGGCAGTTCATTCCAGGAGTGGACTCCCATCTGAGTGAAACTGAGGTCCCTGAGTGAGGTTCCTTTTAAATCTCTTCCGTCTCATCTTCAGCTTATGCCCTCTGCTTTTAGAATCCTCTACCCTGAGGAACAGACTGAGCGTTCACCTTATCTGTGCCCTTCGTGATCTTGTACCTCAATACGGCCGAACCCCTCCCCCACCCCAGTCTCCCACGACCCATAGAGAAAGGGTCTGAGGCAGCCTGTCCATCCCAACCCCTCGAGCCCAGGCATCTCCGTCACTCGAGCTACACCTAGTGCTCTAGGTGTGGTCTCACCACCGACGTACACCTGCACCGTGATGTCCCAATCCTAGCCCACACTACCCTATCTACCCGAGTGGCCTTTGTTAGGCACCCGAGCGCTTGTTCCACCACACTCTCCCGGGCTCCACCATTGACAGTGTCAGGCCTGCCCTGGCGTGACACGTTTGTCAGAGTTAAACTCTATATGCCATTCCTTGGCCCACCTTCCCAGCTTTCCTTGAACCTTGTTGCAGACTCAGATGTCCACTGTCCGCCAATGTTGGACGCATCTACATATTTACCAACGACGTTGACGACATTGTCATCCAACTTGTTAATGGACACATCACCTGAACTGCTGCCTACCTCATTGGTGACCCTCGGACTATCTTTGATCAGTGTTTGCTGGCTTTGCCTTGCATTGAGCAGTTCTCTAATCATGTATCTGTCACTGTAAATACATCGATTGTAATCATGTGTTGTCTTTCCGCTGACATAGAACAAAAGCTTGTGACTGAATCTCGGAGCACGTCACAATGAACGGCACTGACCCGACCCTGGAGCACTGGTCACTGGGTCAATCAGTAACACCCTCTGCAAAGGGATGAAACTGGTGGCCGCTTCTCCGGGGTTGGAGTCACCGACACGCGGGACAGCGACTAATACACGCGGGACAGCGACTAACACACGCGGGACAGCGACTAACACACGCGGGACAGCGACTAACACACGCGGGGCAGCGACTAATATCCTTTCTCCAAATCCCTTGGCAATAAAAACCAACTCGCCATTTACTTAACCGCTTAATCAATCTACGGGTAGGGTTTCGGCCCGAAATGTCGCCTATTTCCTTCGCTCCATAGATGCTGCCTCACCCGCTGAGTTTCGGGGACGGGGAGGGTGGGGTGGGGGAGGTGTGGGGGAGTGAGGTGGGGGAGGGGGAGATGGGGAGGAGGAGATGGGGAGGGGATGCTGCTCGGACAGATTAAGTGAAGCGGGAGCCAGAAGCAGACACTGTGTAACATCTGCAGACGACCTGGCAAATCCACAAGAAGTCAACTTCTGAATCTCACACAGCCCATTGAAGACGGGTTCCAGAAAGGACTGGTGACAGGAGCCGTCTTTGTTGATCTGTCTGCCGCGTATGACACTGTGAACCACCGCCTCCTCCTAAAAAAGATCTTGGAGAATACCAAAGACCTGGCACTCACGGACCTCATCGGAGCCCTCCTGAAAGATAGGCGCTTCTATGTTGTCCTTAACAACAAGCAAAGTCGCTGGCGTCGACAACGGAATGGCTTGCCTCAAGGTAGTGTGCTGGCTCCACTACTATATAACATCTACACCAATGACCAGCCAATGGACCAGAACACTGAGCGGTTCATCTACGCCGACGACCTCTGTGTAACATCCCAAGAGAGTACATTTGAAGCTGTAGAAGCGAATCTCACCTCAGCCCTAGATGAGCTACACCTCTACTACGAGCGCAACCACCTACACGCAAACCCTGCGAAGACCCAAGCCTGCTCGTTCCATCTCAGGAACCGGGAAGCAAACAGACCCCTTAACATCACATGGTCTGGAACACCTCCCGTCTGCACCAACCCTGTCTACCTCGGTGTAACACTGGATCGCACTCTCTCCTATAAGGAACACGTCAAAAACACCAAACTGAAAGTTAACTCCCGAAATAACATCCTCCGGAAGCTGACCAACTCCAAATGGGGAGCCACAGCACACACATTAAGATCTACTGCTCTGGCCCTGTGCTACTCCTCTGCGGAGTATGCGTGTCCTGTTTGGGACAGATCATCCCATGCCAAGAAACTAGACCCAGCGTTGAATAACACCTGCCGCTCAATCACTGGCTGCCTGAAGCCCACCAACATAAACAACCTGCACCTCCTCGCTGGCATTGCCCCTGCTGATGTGAGACAGGAAGTCGCCAGCCGAGTAGAGATGACCAAGGCCACCAGTGATGAACGCCACCTCCTCTACGGACGTGTACCCCCGGCCCAACGGCTGAAGTCCAGGAGAAGCTTTCTCAGCCATGTCCAGCCCCTAATAGCATCACGGGAAGAAACCAGACTCCAACTATGGACAAAAAGGCTTGAGGACGACCCCCCTCCTACTGACATGGGTATCCCTCCTTCTGAAGCCCTCCCTCTGTGCTCAGAAGCACCATGGGTCCAGTGGAAGACGTTCAACCGCCTGAGAACAGGAACAGGGCGATCAAAAGCTGCCATGGCCAGATGGGGCTATGAAACTGGCCAAACCACCTGTGAATGTGGAGAAGAGGACCATACAATGCAGCACTGCCTTGTCTGCCCCCTACTACCCAAGCAGTGCAGCTCAAAGGATCTTGCAGTGTTCAATAAAAACGCAAAGGACTGTGTAAAGGAATGGGAAACTGTCATATAGCCAACCAGCTTCAAAGACACGAAAAGAAGAAGCAGAAGAATCTGCAGACGGAGTCAGGGCCAAAGACGCGATAACAAAAGGCTCCACGATGTTCTTGAACGAGGGAAGCGAGATAAGAAAGTGTGGAACGTCACAACAGGAGATGGGAGCCGAGGCCGTGAAGTAAATATCTGCCCGCAGTCTCGGCTCCAGCGGCAGCGACCCTGGGCCCGGCACCAAGATCTATGGGAACCACCGCTAGTGCAGGCGGGGCAAGGGAGGGGTTTAGGGGGCAGAGGGTGGTGTGGAGGGCGGGAGCGGGGGGAGGAGCCATTGGTGCGGAACTGGGATGGAGTGGCTGCGAGCGGCGGTCCTGTTGCTGTCGTTGTCCGGCGCCTTAGTGGCCGGTGAGTGACCCCCGTCTCTCTCTCTCTCTCTCCCCCCCCCCCGTCTCTCTCTCTCTCTCTCTCTCTCTCCCCCGTCTCTCTCCCCCGTCACTCTCTCCCCCAGTCTCTCTCTCTCTTCCCCGTCTCTCTCTCTCTCCCCCCGTCTCTCTCTCTCTCCCCCGTCTCTCTCTCTCTCTCCCC